>NC_053195.1:15311784-15621154 GCF_905163445.1 Pararge aegeria
TACTTGTTTAATTTAAGTTTGTGTTAGTTTTAGTTTTATTGGCTCTCTTTTACAGTTTATTTGTTTTTTTTTTTTTTTTTTTTAATTTAAATTTCTTTCTTTAATTTACTCGGGCGTCGCGGTTGTTTGCTCAGTCTGATACTGGTGCAGACTGAAAATCAGCGCTGAGCATTGTTGCTAATGTACAGCATAAGGCTGAGTTTGCGGCCATTTGCCATATTGTTAATATTAATTGATGATTCTTTTAGTTATTAATCTTGTATTAACAATAGTGTATGGCAATAAAGGATTTTTATTATTATTATTAATATTTCGGTTTTTATTTACACGTTGTATATACAATACGTTTTAATCAGTTGTAGTTGAGCTTTTTGTGACAGAGCACGTCCGGGGAAGTGGTATCTTCACTAAGCTTATTGCAATGGTTCAGCCCGGGTGCTAGAATTTGGAAGAAAATCCCGACTAAAGAACGATGTCCAGCTGTGAACGTCAATCTGTTGAGGTGATAAACCTATAAACACAGAGCAACATTCGCAGAGCATGAAAGTAACACACAAAGCACCTCCCTGTGTCTATCAACGCCCGCCCTCAGACAAATAATATATTTATAATCTTGACGGCTTAATTGCCGGCCGATTGGCGCAATTTGCAGCGACCCTGCTTTCTGAGGCCAAGGCCGTGGGTTCGATTCCCACTACTGGATAATGTTTGTGTATATGAGCTTGAATGTTTTTCAGTGTCTGGGTGTTTATACGTATATTCTAAGTATTTATGTATATTATTCATAAAAAAATATTCATCAGTCATCTCAGTACCCATAATACAAACTACGCTTACTTTTGGGCTAGGTGGCGATGTGTGAATTGTCTTAGTATATTTATTTATTCTATTTATTTAATCTTATACTAATATATAAAGCTGAAGAGTTTGTTTACATGAACGCGATGATCTCAGGAACTACTGGTCCGATTTGAAAAGTTATTTCAGTGTTGGATAGCCCATTTATTGAGGAAGGCTACAAGCTATTTAATATCACGCTAAGACCAATAGGAGCATAGCACCAATGACGAATGTTTCAAAATCTAGGTTTTTTTTTTCGTTTTGTAAGCTTCCGCTGCGTGAGCTGCGTTAAAATCAAAGTAGTTCCGCTTTAAGAGTTCTATAAAGAAGTCCGCGACATTATATGTCCATCTTTGAAGGTTGACTTTGACACGGACGAAGTCGCGAGGGACCGCTAGTAAAAGAATAAGCTTGACGGTAATACTTTCTCGGACGAGATCTGTCACAAAAAACCATAAACTAAAAATTTGTTAACCTTTGAAATTTTCCAGCTGCAATTAACGTTAGGGGTAGCTGCTGGGGGCACGTCTGTGTTTCCAGACTCCTTCGTTACTCCGCATGGTCGGACCAAACCTTGGAACAACAGTGACCCCAAAGCAAGTTTGAAATTCTGGCAGAATCGAGATTCCTGGTATCCTTCTTGGACTACGCCGAACCTGATCGTCGATTACGTTAAAGTTGTGGCTTTATAAAGCTGTTTTAATAAAGATTCTATTTTTTTTAGCGTTATCTTTTCAAACACATTATTTTTTTTTTCACTACTAGTTTGACTGCCATTGACTGCCCTCGACTCTCGATTGGTAGTGATGGTGATGATGCAGTCTAAGATGGTAGCGGGCTAACCTGTTGGGGAGTGTGGCATTCATATCCCTAATCGGTACATACAACTACTCATGAACCGACTATAGCCTAGTGGTTACGGCATCGGCCTGCCTTTCGTTGGGACTAAGTTCGCTCCCGGGACGCACCTCTATCTTTTCAGAGTTATGTGCGTTTTTAGACGCGTGTGAAGTCTAACAGTCCCCGCTCAGCCAGCGTGGTGGACTGCGGCCAAAACCTTTTTCATCCTGCGAAGAAACCCGCGTGCCCTGTAGTAGGCCTTAATGAGTCGATAACAATGATGGTTTTACAAATATAAAAACAGGTTTTTATATAAATGAAACCTTTATTACTTGGTAAAAAATTATGTCTGGGTTGAAACCTGAAACCAATAAACATACAATTTTAAGCTAGTATCAACCATTTTTTTTTAATAAATAAATAAATATACTAAGACAATACACACATCGCCACCTAGCCCCAAAGTAAGCGTAGCTTGTGTTATGGGTACTAAGATGACTGATGAATATTTTTAGGAATTATATATAAATAAATACTTAGAAAATACATATAAACACCCAGACACTGAAAAACACTTATGCTCATCACACAAACATTTTCCAGTTGTGGGAATCGAACCCACGGCCTTGGACTCAGAAAGCAGGGTCGCTGCCAACTGCGCCAGTCGGCCGTCTGATATTAATAGAACTATGCTTGGAGTATCGCAAAGTGATCAAATCAGGAATGGGGAGATATGTAGAAGAATTAGAGTTACCGACAGCTCAAACAGTCGCAAAACCAAAGAGGCAATGGGCGAGGCACATAGCTCTGAACCGATGAACGTTGGGTTCCCAAGGTGCTGGAGTGGCGACCTCGCGCCGGTAAACTTAGCGTTGGTAGACGAGTTGGACGGATGTCATCAAGCGATTCGCTGGGGCCGCTGGTCCCAAGTAACAAAAGACCGTGGCATTTGGAACTCCCTAAAAAAACCTATGTCCAGCAGTGGACGCTCATTGGTTTACATGATGATGACGGTTATAGGAACATAATAAAACTTCAAAGTGAAATCATATACCAGGGACAAACTTGCACGAAAAACTACCAGGGATACATAAAATCAAGGAAGTCACCTTTTAAATAGCATATACTCTCACGTAGTCGATTTGCAATGCGTTCATATCATCGTACCAAGTCGGTAGCCACTGCTCCTTCGCTTCCCAGAAGTTCTGCATCGCGTCCGAGGCATTGTTTACCCAGGGTTTGCTGGGGCTATCCGGGAACTCGTGGGCACCTCCCACTGACAGACCCAGGGATATGTAGAACTGGGAATTAAATTTTTTTAGCTTAAAACTTTATGGCTGAATACAGATACTTAGAGAGATTTGATACTTTAAGACTGTCTTACCAAAAAAATGCAGCCAATTAGCATTCCCTTATTAATAAAGAAAACATGCAGCGCTGTCTTTGGGGATTGCCATTAGAAGAATAATTAAATCTATGTATATGAGGTGAGGTGACGATAAGGCTGGTTTAAAGCTTTTTTTTCACTCCCACAGTACACAATATATACATAGCGTACACTACATATATAGGTTGGAAACCGTGCGGTTCTGGTATCTAAAAAAGTGCTCAACGCCTCTAAAGTAGTCGTTTCTTCAAAAAATATTTAATACATTAATACATCCTATTGTGGTTTAAACCCGCAATGCTGCTCGAACAGGGCTTGAGCAGAGAACTAACAATCATTATCTGGTGTTAGTATTTAAATGGGCCGAGGGTTTAATGTAATCTCCGATACACACACAATACACAAAAGCCTAATTAATAAATATACTAGGACAATACACACATCGCCATCTAGCCCCAAAGTAAGCGTAGCTTTTGTAATGGGTACTAAGATGACTGATGAATATTTTTCTGAATTATATATACATAAATACTTAGAAAATACATATAAACACCCAGACACTGAAAAACATTCATGTTCATCAAACAAACATTTTCCATTTGTGTTCAACCACGACCTTGAACTCAGAAAGCAGGGTCGCGGCCCATTACGCCACTCGGCCGTCCAAGACGTTGACGAAGTTGAAGACGTTCTGTCATTCGCCTAGAGCGGTAAATTAATAGTGATCATGTGAACCCATTACCGGCCCACTTCAGGACACAGGTCTCCTCCCACAAAGAGAAGGGGTTGAGAACGTAGTCCAGCTCGCTGGCCCAGTACGGATTGGTGGACTCAGCACATTTTTGAGAACTCTCAGGCATGCAGGTATCCTCACGTTGTTTTCCCACACAACTTAGAAAATTTAGATTTGCTGGGATTCGAACTGCCACACGAAAGTGAAGTCCAAACTTTTCCCACTGGGCTATGACCGCTTCTCCGACATTAATAGTGCATCCATTTATTTGCAATGGAAGTTATCGCTTTATAAATTTAAAACCTCACAGATTTAAATATATAGGTACTGAGCGATTACTAAGAGCTGCGAGTAACGATGCATATTGCATCTTATAATAAACCTCATAGTATGAAGTTTCGTAGTAAGAGCTGATATTTGTTTCTTAAAAAAGAAATTTCCTTTACCGATTAAAACGGTGTGTAGGCTATTACCATTTGGTCAAAAGGAGCCATGACAGTTCCTTGAAGCCACCTAGTAGCCGCTACCACATTATCCTTCTTGCCGTCCGCGGCGAAACTTTCTTCAGGGCTAATGTCTCCGTAATTTTCTCCATTAACATAAAGAGATATTCCGTCTGAAATATAAATATGAAACAATTTATTATTAAGAATCCAATAGAAAATATTTCTTAGTAGTATCATATATCGTCATCTTTACATCACCCTTCTATGCACGCGACTGCGTCTAGGTAATTTTAATGTGTCATCATCATCGGCATACAACAAAGAGTACTTTTTATCCCTATGAAACCAACAGTTTCCACGGGATTTATAAACGTGTAAGCGCGGACAAAAAACGCGGGTGTGGCCTTTATTAATAAATAAATGTTAGTTTTTGGTTAGTTACCTGGTTTCCATACTAAAGTGTAGTTATGAAAAACTTTATTCCAGTGGTCGTAACCAATTTTCTCTTTCATATATCGCGTCCTGAAATTTAAAAATAAACAAAATGTAAATTGAACGCAGCTCTGCAATTTTTTCACGGAGCTCTGAGAAAACCGCGCAAAATAAAAGTGTAAGAAAGTGGAAAAGTTTCTCCAAAATTAGCCCCTTTTTTATTCCGCTACAAGTTAGCCCTGGACTGCAATCTCACCTGGTCAGTGATGATGCAGTCTAAGATGGTAGCGGGCTAACTAGTTAGGGAGTATGGCAGTTATATACCCATATTCCTAAACGGTTTCTACGCAACATCGTGCCTGAACGCTAAATCGCTTAGCGGCACGTCCTTGTCGGTAGGGTGGTAACTAACCACGGCCGAAGCCTCCCACCAGACCAGACCAGAGAAAATTCAGAAAGTTTAAATTTCGAAATTGCCCCTGTCGGGCAACGATCCTGGGACCTCAAACTCCATTTCAAGTAAAACTTTTTTTTTCCTTTGGTTAACTAAATATCTCTTGCTTAAAGGAAACCATAATTCTAGTAGATAATAGTAACAGTAGTCAGAAGGTTCTAAACGATCATTAAGTTTAAAGGTCGTAGAATTTACCTAAATGGTGTAGCATCATTTAAAATAGGTCCTCCGTACAAATTCTTGGAATCTTCCACATTACCCTTGACAAAGGCGACTTTTAACAAACCAGAAGCATAGTTCTGGTCTCCGTAGATATTGTCCCGCGGCTCCAGGTGCAGTTCTGTACCAAAAATGTTGTGTAATTTAAAAAAAAAAAAAACAAGAAACTGATTAGTATAGAAGAATTTAGAATGGCTTAGTCGTGATAGTGTTCTAAAAAGAAAATATAAAATATTACATACTTGCGATAAAGGGTTGAGATTTGATTTGAGGGAACAATTGGAAATTATTAATCACAATAATAAGAGGTTCGGATTACTTAACGAACAAATAAATTTATCGACTTCACCTCTATTGAATGTATTCAGAGGTACTAATGAGGTAGTTCTTAGATAGATAATGAAGGGGTAAGAAAGGTATGAAGGCGACCCATCAGGCGAATTTTTCACTTAACAATTATTCATTGTAAAGTCAAAATCTCCTCGATGCCCGGTTTCGGAGCGAAACGTGCATAGAGGGTACAATTCCGAAGATCTGTTTAGTGTGGAGTATAAGGATTGAAAAATAATAGACATTACACCATACAAATCCTGCTTTCCGCGGAATATAGAATCTAATTTGCGTGCGTTTTAACTAATTATAAATATCACTTGCTTCGACGGTGAAGGAAAACAATATGAGGAATGTATGCTTGACAGTTCTACATAATGTTCTCATAGGTATGTGGAGGCCACCAATCCGCTTTAGGCTAGCGTAATGGGCTCAGGCTTTAACCCCTTTTCATCGATGATCTCTTGTCTGATTGCCTGGTTTTCGCAATAAAGATGTGTAAATTAATAAGTACAAGTAACATGAAATAAATAGTTAAAGTAACCGCATACCTGGAACCAGCCAGTTTCCTAAAGGCATGCGAGCACCGATTTCGATCCTTCCATATTTGAAACTAAAACTTCTATTCGTTGTTATTTTGGCTGTTATGATTGGCGGCAGAATCTCGTTGTCGGATGGTTCTTGATAACACTCTCTCGTACCAATCGTTCCTGTACAGCTGAAAGAGATTTTGTTAAATCTATTATTACCAACGCTTGAGATTGGATTTTTTTTTATTGTTGATATAGATTGCCAGTTCGCATCGCAGGTCACTTTCACGTTTAATTAATTGTACCTCTATTTATCTATATCCCTCTAGTTAATTTATGTTATAGTAATATTATTAAACTTTTCGTTTCAATTTTTAATTTTATTTTTTTCATACATATTTTTTTTTATTTCTAGAGAGTAATGCGCTCAATATGCGGATCAAACAAAAAATTAAAATTTCTTATTAATGTAATTTTTTAATATTTTTTATTAAATGGGTAAATAATTAAACTTTGGATAGTAATAATTTGATTTATGACAGATATTTATTAAATTGCTTAGTATTTTGACAATTATATTTGATTCACAGCCATTTGAGACATTTTGCTAGTGGGTATTTTGATATAATTACGAGTGCATTTTCGATACATTTCAGTCATGTATGAGACTTTTGGCGACGCAGCAAAGATACCTCACGGTGTCTTAGTCCTTAACACTTACATTAGCTTCATCACAATTAAGCCATTTTAGGCCTAGTACATGGAACCTGTCTACTCTCAGGATGAGAAGCGCTCTTAGTCCACCGGGCCAAGGGCAGATTGGTGAAATTCCCTTCAGCACATTAAGTTTTCCTTCACCGGTAACGCAAGTAATATTAAAATGTGTTAAACGCACTCTACTTACAAGAGTTCATCATTTACATCATATAACCTCATTTCCGATCGATTACTAGGAACGGTTCTCTTCTCACAATGAGAAGGGGTTAAGGCCGGAATCCACAACGCTGGCCCAGTGCAGATTGGTGGACAATACAATACTTGGATATTTGTTTAATATCTGGACAATATATTTGCTCCGTAATTGCTGTGTGGGAAATGGAACTCTGTCCTTTCTAAACGGAATCTGACGTCAGAAACACACCAGGCTATTACCGTGTCAATTAAACATTACCTTACATTATATATTCATTCTCTGTTTTTACACAAGATTATTATAAAGTTAATTATATTTATGCTCCATTGGTGATATCATCAGTCGTTTGAAGCAATGTATATGTTCGATAATCTTAATTGGTAACATATTGACATATGATTGATTTGACTACGGAAGTTTATGTAAATCCGTATAATTGCCCTTCGTGTTTCAAAATTTCAAAAAAATAAAAAATTCAAAATTCATTTATTTCAAGTATATTTCAAGTGTATTCAAGTCAGCCTGTTTGTAATGACTCTACCACCGGTTCAGAAGGCAGATTCCATTGAGAAGAGCCGGCAAGAAACTCAGCAGATTGCTCTTTTCAAAATCATTTTATAGTTTAACTATCTTTAGAATTTTTCTGTTTTGTGAGAGATGAGAGCGGAGTGGCCTGCTTTCAAGCAGCCTTGTCGTTAAGGAATTCATCAATCGTGTAGTAACCACGATTTGTGAAATTACATCACTCGGTCCCGGTATTATAATATTTTTCACCATTGTTCGTTGTCTGGTTGAGGAATACGGGATTCCCCAAGATGGAAATAGAATCGTTTTTAGAAAAATGTTTAAAATTCATCAAGACCTTTGAGGTAAAGAAAGATTTTGTAATTTTTACCGGGTAGACAGGTACCCAGTAGGCACCTACCTGGTACAATTTTTCTGTTGTTTTTCCTTCTTTGGCCCTACGTGACTTGAAAGTAACATACCTAGGAGTTAGGTCCAAAGACTCGTGGACGTATTCATCTCCGAACTTAGACTCCAGGGTAATCGGTTTGATGACTAGTTTTCCATCGTTTACTCGTATGTTTTTACCATAGAGGTACACATTGAATGGGTATTCCTGAAAAACCGTCATAAATTAATCTTTCTCCCCATACCTATAACTGAAAAATCTCCTATTTGAATTATTCGTTTTGTCAGTTTATTTACTTTAAATATAAGATTTCGACTAAGAATTCTTTTACTTTATTTTTTCTTGGACATTGAAAACCCGTAGGTGGTGTACCACGGGGTTATTACATAACCTTTGAAGAAAGAGGCCTGAAAGTCCGTCATTGCACCAACTTCTCATCACAAATTTAAACTAAAATATAACAAAAAAAAGTTTTAGATTTTATTTTGTTTCATTTACAAAATAAAATATATATAAAAAAACATTTGTAACATGCTAATTTGTTTATGAATAAATTTTTAATATCTTAAAAAAACAATCATTATTAATAAGAACTCGTGAAACGCAAACGTTCAGGTGTTTGTAGTTAAATATCTCTCTGTTTTCTTGATTTTATTTCAAGTTCTCAAATTGAAAAAAAAATTTGAATAGATGATGAAATAAGAATATTAGGCAAGATAAGACTTACCGGATGCCCAGGAAACTTGGTCTCTGGCGTCCATATTTTTCCCTTTTTAATACCTGCATTGAAGTTGTCCGCAAACAAAAGCTGGCCCTTGCAGACAAACCCAGGTGCTGATGATTTCGACACTGATAGTTCACATGGATAATTATTGCTTTCTTGATTTGGTGTCACAGGTTGTGCAGCTTCAGGAATTGGTGTAGAGGGAGTTGGAATAGCTTCGGGTTCTGATACTGGAGGGGTAATTCCAGGTGCTGGAGCATTTGGAATAATTCCAGGTGTTGGGGCATTTGGAATAATACCAGGGGCAGGATCATTTGGAATAATACCAGGTGCTGGATCATTTGAGGTAGCACCGGGTACTTCAGGTGCCACCACAGCTTCTATCGGGTTGCCATCAGCGCCAACCGGGCTGCCTGCTTCGTCGACATAGCCTGTAAATATTGGTATATTAATAACTCGATACTAAAATTATTATTAAGTGAAAATGGCCAATTTGTTTGTTTCTTTGTTGAGTTGCCTATTTCTAGTTTAACTGACAAAAATTGCCAGATTGCATCCTAGTGGGGTTGCTAAGCCGAAGTGGAAATGGGCGGGGCACATAGCTCGGAGAACCGCGACCACCACCGCGAATGGCGACCCCGCACAGGTAAACGCAGTGTTAGTCGGCCCCCAACAAGGTGGACAGACGACATCAAACGAGTCGCTGGGAGCCGCTGGAAACAAGCGGCCCAGGACCGTGGATTTCGGAACTCTCTACAAAAGACCTATGTCCAGCAGTGGACTTCAATCGGTTGAAGTGATGATGATCCTAATGGATAGAAGCAGGTGTTACTTTGCGGAATTCTGTGAAGTTAAGCCTTATTTCCTATTAGTTACACTTACTTACACTTTTAATATTAGTATAGATTTATGGCAATCCAATATAATCCTTCACCATACACTTTCAACGGAATCCCGTAAAAATGTTACTATATCCAGATAAAAAAAAATTGGTTGATCTGCAGGATGCAATCTTATATATAAAAATTAAGCTTAATTTGCTACACTCCGCGAAAAGCAAGAGAATCTGTATGGTAATTTATAATTTCATCAAACCTCATAGTCCACACAAAATAGACCTTCGGCATGTTACCCTCTACGCACGTTTCACTTCAAATCCAGAGCATCCTCAGGAGATGTTGACTTTACAATAAATAGTTGTTAAGACAAATTATTCATTATAAAGTCGATTAAAGAAATTATAAATTACACCATACAGATTCTCTTGCTTTTCGGGGAGTGTAGCAAATTAAGCTTAATTTTTATATATAAGATTGCATCCTGCAGATCAACCAATTTTTTTTATCTGGATATAGTAACATTTTTACGGGATTCCTTTGAAAGTGTTTTGTGAAGGATTATATTGGATTGCCATAAATCTATACTAATATTAAAAGTGTAAGTCAAACGACACTGTCCTGATCTTGTTGGAATTTGACATAGGTGCATATCTCGCATCCTGGACAGAAAAAATTTTAAACAAAAAACCACTGTGGTAAGTTACCCGGTAATTTAAAAATAATAGCCTTTGTGACCTGTAGACAGCTAAGGATAAGCAAATCTTGTCGATAGCATAGAAATAGGATTGGCTTAGAAACGGACATATGATACTTTATAAAACCAAAAGTTTTATCGCGGTGCTGAATATGAAAGCTGTAGAAAATTAAACGATGTTACGCACCTGTGACAGTCCATTCTCCATTATCCTGTCGGTATCCAAGTCCATTTTGCAGCACATACGTCCAGAAATAGATTTTATCGCCTATCGCCAATTTCGCATCGCGGTCTCTGAAGAACCATCTTCCGTTTTTAGGCTTCGTGATATCACGCGACCATTGGCCAGCTTCTAACCCCTCCATCTCCTCGTTAAGTTTGCCGTGGAACGCGAACAGTGTATATCCGTCATCTGTAATCATATTAATAAGAATAATGAATAAATAAACTACTGTTTTTTCTTCGCCATTGGTTGCCTGGAAGAAATCGCTATGTAGCGATAAGGCCACCGAATTGTATACGTTGTTTTGTTATACTTTTCTTTTTGTTCAATGTACTTTTTGTGGTGTTCAATAAATATTTATTCATTCATTCAAACTACTTACGACAATACACACATTACCATCTAGCCCCAAAGTAATCATAGCTTGTTTTATGGGTACTAAGATAGCTGATGAATATTTTTATGAATATAATACACATAAATACTTTTAGTATACAGATAAACATTCATGTTTATAACACAAAAAAAATTTAGTTCTGGGAATCGAATCCCAACCTTGGACGCAGAAAGCAGGGTCGCTGCCCAACCGGCTGTTTAGTAAGGATATAATAATAATAATAATCTTCTTCTTCTAGCCCAGCCTTTTTTCTTCACTAGGTCATTTTCCGCACATAAGTTCGCTTATTACTCAGCTAGCATGGGCAGGAGACAATTATCTCCCCTCTCTGTCTACAGCTTTATCAACTCTCAAGAGCACTGGCGCACATGTGGAAATAATATCCAAGTAATATAAGTGTAATGATAAACGGGGGTAAACTTATCCGGTTCCATATAACCTTTCTTTAGCAGGTGGACACGTTAATTATATCTTTTGTCAAGGGACAACATGTCTCACTTGAAGGGATTTGCTTATTATATTTGGAGATGGGTTTTTTCTTACAACCGACGGAATTTTGTCATTTTTTTTTATATTAATAATTGACGGACCAAGCAGATGGTCCACCAAGCAATACTTAAAAATAAATAAATTAATATACTACGACAATACACACATCGCCATCTAGCCCCAAAGTAAGCGTAGCTTGTGTTATGGGTACTGAGATATGCTGTTATAACTGTTATTATGAATATAATACACATAAATACTTATAATATACAGATAAACACCCAGACACTGAAAAACATTCATGTTCATCACACAAACATCTTCCAGTTGTGGGAATCGAACCCACGGCCTTTGCTCAGAAAGCAGGGTCGCTGCCCACTGCGCCAATCGGCCGTCAGACTCCCAGACGTGTCTAGGAGGTCAGACTTTTCCCACTTATGCAGTAAATAATATAGAGAAAAACAATGTTGTAACAAGCTGATATTGAAAAAGAATCAGAACAACTGCAGATTCTTTTCGATTCTTGCCAGCTTCTTCTCGATATGATGCCTTCCGAACAGGCGCGGTAGTAGAGTCACTACATACATACGTGACATTTCAAAAGTGCAGTCTACTTGAACAAATGAATTTTGAATTTATAGTTCAACTCACATAACGCAACGTGATTAACAACAAACAGGTAAAATATAAAATACTGACGTTTCAATACTATCAAAATAAAGTGATTCAACGAGCGAGAAATATTATTATTGCCACGCTGGGCAGCCCGTCTGCCCAGCGTGGTGATCATTGGTAAACCCTACCGCAGGGCTGGCACGGATAGAAGACAAAAAATACATCCCCCGATTATAAACCCTGACAAGGGATATAATTAAGGTAAAACACGGGAAAAGAGAATAAGAGAACCTTACCACCGTTTAATATGACACATATATTAATTGGATATTATTTACACTTGTGCGCCAATGCTCTGAGAGTTGGTAAAGCTGCGTGAGAACTGAGAAGATACTTTTTTATCTCTTTTTTATATAATTGTCTCCTACTCATACTAGCTGTGGTGATGGGAGAGGTATTTAGTTCAGCAGTGAACTGTTTTAGGCTATTGGTAAGATGCAAAACAAATGTTTAATTCTTCGGCAGCAAAAAGTTGACAAAAAATGGGGGTCCAACGAAGTTTTAGGCAGCTGGGTACCGCATACTTTGAGCCCCGGAAATGTAGGGTACGACATGCAGACCCTATATAGGACCTACAGTGTCGAAGTGTTATTCGTTTGAGTCATTCGCGGATATACCAAACCCTCGCGGTTTTTCTTCTTCTTTGCTCTTGCCTACGTCATTAGACGTGCTCGGGAAACAACCGAGTTATTGTAATCATCTATATTACCTATTCACGTCAATACAATGCGTAAATTGCTAGGTAATCATAAATTATTATATAAACAAATGACTACCGAGGTATTTAAGTAGTATCACTCACACTATCTACATTAATATTATATAAAGGTAGTATTCATACTAGTAACAAAAAGTAGACGTCCGATTTTCGGATTATTGACACTTTTTTTTGCAACTGCCTTCCCACTGCCATACACCTAACGGGCTAACCTGTTAGGTGTATGGCAGTTATTTTAAAAAAATACCTTTTTCAATTGCCCTGCTGGGATCAAACCCGGGACCTCTTACAAGCCAACGCTCACCTCAATTGCGCCACAAAGGTCGAACGAAATGTTAGATTTTAGTATTTCATTTTCATTCAACTATCAGCAGGGCTAGTGTGGAAGGGCGTTTTTGTAACTCGACATCTAAATCCGCGATGAGTTTAACTCGATAGTGAAGGGAGTGCGGCACTCCCGGATGCGGCGGAGAGATAAACTGAATGTTCGGGCTAATTTGACATTATGCGGTAATGTTTGGTATTCGGTAAGGTAATAATTTTCCTCGATCGTCGAATTACTCTCCTTCGAAGCTCGTGTCTATTTGTCAAGCAAAAAGTTAATCAAGAGCAATCGAGTTCTCTAGTGAATTAAAATATTTAAAGTGAATTTAATTTAAAGATTACATTTAAGTAAAAATTAGTTATCTTTGTTTCATTTTAGTTATTTATAGCTATTATTAAAACCATGGCTCGTTTACTCATATTCAAATATTTTTTAGAAAAAGCGTACTCATTAGATTTTATTGAAAGTCGACGCCAAGCAAATGAGATTTCTGAATTTTCGCAATTTTAATAGATAAAACAAACCATAAAAATCTTAGAGAACTAAAACAAAACAAGAATCGAAAAATTTATTTGCCAGAACCATGAGCACTGGTTAGAATAAATACTTTGTGACATAGACCGGGTATGCGTCCACACGTGTGTCCATACTCGGAGGGTGGATATAATTGCGGGAGGGGATAAACATTATCCTTTCTCATGAGAAAATTGTCCTTTGCCCATTCTAGCCGTGCTGGTCTAAGAGGAGTCCACAAACTTAGCCGGGGCTATGCGTATACTATATATTGTATATGTAAGCGGTGATAGCGCGTTAAAAATATTACTTGCTTCTATTTTCACTAATATATTTTTATAGCCTACATTTCAAACATATAAAACACTAAATCATAGAATGAATAGACAATGTCTACGTGTTTTTATAAAAGAAGGATATAATAACCGATTCGTTTATTCAAACTAAGGCCATCTCTATTTTTTCGAGCTTCGATTTCGAAACTTCACAAGTGCGTGCCAGGTGTTTAGAGAATATCATATCAAAGTTATGTGAGATGGCTTTCGAAGTGATCTTTCTCACTTGAGTGAGTTTCGATATCGAGCTGGCATTATTCAGAATAGCCTTGCAGGCGCGCCCTAATAATATTCTGTAAAGGCCACGGATTGTCTACATAATATGTCTTGTTATTAAAATATCTTTTTTTCGATAGTATTAGTATTTTATGGCGATTTAGAATCAACTTTTATTTTTATATACAAATAAAAATAATAATAAACTAAATAACGGCTGAAGCTTCCCATCCAACGACTTCAGTTGTATTCCCACCGGACAAAATTAAAATAACTAAAACTGAAAACAAACCTGGAACGGAAACGCGCAACCCTTTGGGGTATATAGCTTCCAATTTCGCTTCCGGCACTTCATAGCACTGTGCAATAAAACATCCCAATAAGAACACCAACGGAACGTATTTTAATGACATTACACTTAAAAATATATTTATTTCAGTATTATAGCAGGCGAAAACTAGATTACGAGTATTATAGAGGATATATAGGTCTGATGTTTCCCAGACCTAAGAGTACACTAACGAACATCGGTATCGTGGCGGTCTTATGTACATAAACGCGTAGAGCCGGTCGTTTAAAATAATTAGGAATTAATACGTTATCAATTTTGTCAGTTTAAACAGCGGCAAATTTATAGCAACTGTTTCGATCGTCTTTGAGAATGCGTATGAAAAGCCCAGTCCCCTTTTCTTAATATTTGACGGAACTAATAGGTGGCCCACCAGATGGTAAGTGGAAAACTCTCATCTATAAAAAAAACAACACATCGAATGCGTGCCCAGTGGATCGAAGCTGTCGAAACGGCTTCCTAATCTGTTATTTGAGTCTCGCAACTGCGAGGTTGTGTTCAAGAAGTTATGCATTGTACAGGGAAATGAAAAATAGATAAAACTGAAATATAGATATACTGTTGTAATGGAGAAGGTGTTTTAGTTTATCAGCGTTAAATTAGTTAGTTAAATAAATTAACGCATAAGCTTTTTATGTAGGGACTTTCACTGTTGATTCTTATTCTATCTAATTACGATTTTAAATAATCTTACCAGATGATGCTAGCCCAAGTTTAGTATTTAGTCTTGATTAGAAGGCAGCTGTTGCTGGGTAAATAATAATAATATTAAAAATCATTTATTGACACGATTATTAAATAGTGACAGAAATCATATGAATCAATTGAATCACTGATACCTAAACTGAGTAAAAACTCGTACTATAGATAAACCGGTAGGCCATTCCGGATCCTAGCGGTGCATTTTAGAAACCTGAAAGCAACGTAGGTATTTGATACGCTTCCAAGGGATATCAACTAGGTACCTAAACTTAAAGTATTTTTAAGTACCTACTATTTTTCTTAACGCCACTTGGTTCCCTTTAAAGGCACTGAATTTAAATGTAAGTTTATGTTAAGTTTATTTGTTATTGTATACAACTCGATGAGTATATTTAGAAAATTAGATCCATTGTTCTCTCATGGGTGTTACACATCGCAAAAACTATCAAAGTTTTCGAAGATCGAATCTCGTACTAAAAGGATCAGGTTTATGATTTATGGGTTTTTATATGCAGTATATTTTATATATTATATGTTATTTTTCATAAGTAGCATAAATAACTTAATCATTTTATGTTAATTTGCTTCATTAAATCAGTATTTAACGTCATTATATCCATTAAAGAATTTTACAATGAAATAAATATGTTTAAATAGAAAAAGGTTTAGCTATATATGTATAAATTAAGTTATAATAACATAGTAATCTAAAAAATAAATATTTTTTTTGACGTGACAACGTCTTATAATTCGATGGAGCCGGCTGTACGCACGAAAAAACATGATGTATGCGGCGTTACCTCGCTCTGAGGCGTTTCATTCAAGGCTTGAAGTGCAAGCGAGAGCGCGGAACGACCGACAAAGAGGCACAGTCGGCCTCCGCGTTCGACATCTGTCTCTCTCCTACTTGAATGAGCGATGCGTCTGCGTGGACAGCTTCTATACAATAATACATTTACATGTTTTCGGCAAGGATGAAGTGCAGTGAAAAGTGAATGTGGTGACAATTGTTTATAGCAACGATAATATCTATCAAACAAATAAAATTAAAATTTTCTTTCGAAAAATGCAACCATTCCATCAGTATTTTCTTACGACATTGTCACATTCTACTATCGTCAGTAAGCCGACTTTACAGACAACCAATTTTTTTTTTTTTATAATTACAAATTGATGGACCTAGCAGATACCTAACTACCTGATGGCCACCAGACTGATATAACCACCTATAAACACTTGCACACTTGCACAAACAGAGCGACACTTCCCAGATCATTCAAGGTACACATCCTGCAAAGTGATGGCCTGTGCACATCAACCTGAGCCGTAGGTGTTAAGCCTCGTGTGCCTCTAATTACACGGGCAACCAGGCCTTAGAGTAATCTGATCTGCGATCCCCACACAACTGACAACAGTTAGTACAATATATTTTTACTTTTATTTACCAATTTTTTTATAGTAGAAGGCCACTCACAGCAGAAAAGAGTATAAATAAATACTTCGTGACGTGGACTCTTTGACTATAAGTTATCGGCATAATTGTTCTCGGAATTAAGGTACATTTACACGATTGGATCGAATCTTTAATAATAGTTTTATCAATTCTGAACATAGGAATAATATATTTACCACCGTAGGTATGGAGATGACGCGAAGTGCGTATATATGCGAATATAGTATAGTATATTAACATTATAGTATAGTAACATTGCAGTATATATACTGCAATGTTACTTATATGCTGATGAAAACATTGCTGACAAAGTCATAAATGTAAAAGTGTGTTTGTATGTTTGTTAAAACTGCTGCAACAGTCTTGATGAGTTTAAGCATGTATATAACTTACATTGTTTATATTTTACTACTTATTGGCAGCCGGTTGGCGCAGTGGGCAGCGACCCTGATTTCTGCGTTCAAGGCCGCGGGTTCGATTCCCTCAACTAGAAATTTTTTGTGTGATCATGAATGTTTTTCAGTGTCTGGGTGTTTATCTGTATATTATAAGTATTTATATGTATTATATTCATAAAAAATATTCATCAGCTATCTTAGTACCCATAGCACAAGCTACGCTTACTTTGGGGCTGGATGGCGATGTGTGTATTATCGTATAAATAATAATTAAAAAACACTGGGGAGCTGTCCCCGCCGTTTCTACAAAAAAAATCTCTTTTTTTTATTCCACTACAAGTTAGCCCTTGACTGCAATCTCACCAGATGATAAGTATAAGATGATAGCGGGCTGACCTAGGAAGTATGCGTAAGAGTCATACCCCTGATCAGTTTCTACGCGACTTCGCACCGGAACACTGAATCGCTTAGCAGCACGACTGTCGGTAGGTGGTAACTAGCCACGGCCAAAGCCGGGAGGCGTTACCAGACCACACCAGAGAAAATTTTGAATTGCTGGAATTCGAACCCGGGACCTCCTATCTTAACTCATAGCGCTCACCGTTGCTAGAGAGGTCGTCAAAAATACGAACACAACACAACGCAAATAAAACTGTATGTTTGTTACATATATACATCATATATGTATACATCTTGAAAATTATATATTTTAATTTTTTTTCCTGTATTTTTATGTGGTGTACAATAAAAAAGTATTCATTCATATATTTTGATCAACTGCTGTGAAATATTCATGAAGTTCAAGCATGTATATAACTTACATTGTGCAGATAGATTCCGGAAAAGCACTGGAGACCTTCCCACAGGTTCTAAAAATACTCTTTGTTATCTACTGACTACTAAAATATGTTTAAACTATCTTGACGACGTGATTCTTGCGTCTTGGATTGACATCGAATTACTACTTTTAGCCCCAGAATACAAACGATTCCCGCGGGGATATTAAAAAATTTAAAAAACGCGGACAAAGTAGCCGGCATCAATTACCAATACTAAAATTATGCAATCATAACAGAGCGACTTGTGAAACTTTTTTTGCGTTATAGCTAATGAGTTTTTTCTACGTTTTTTTACAAGTTAAATATTATTGTGTGTTTTAGGTACCTAAGGTTTAAATAAGAAGTAATAACATATTAACTGGCTTGTCAGTATAGCGGTAAGCATGTTCTAATAGGGTCCCGTTGGTACCTTACTGCGATGTTGATCTTGGCAACATAATATATATTTTTATATATACTTATAAAAGAGAAAGTGTGTGGGTATGTTCCGTATAGGCTCCGAAATGGCTGGACCGATTTCAATGAAACTTTCAGGGAATCTCCGGATTGACCTGGCGAGTAATCCTGTAAAGTTTGGTGACGATCGGAGCACTCCTATTTTTGAACTGTCAAATACAGCTTTTATTTACTATGATGATATTCTATTGTTAGGTGTACATGGGTGTAATTAATGATCTTCACCCGCTCGAGAAGAGAATAGAAGAGAATAAATACGTAGAGAAATAAATGATTTAATATATTATGAGACTCAAATTAAAAATTTAATGATGTAAGTTTATTGTTTAAATAAAATAAAGCAAAATCTAGCCCGGCGAAGCATTATTACGCAGCTAAAATGCAACAAATTATGTTCTTATGTCCTACACACATCGCCATGTAGTTTTTTATGAATAATATACATAAATACTTATAAAAAATACACAAAAAACATCCAGACACTGAATAACATTCCTGTTCATCACACAGACATTTCCCAGTTGTGGGATTCGAATCCACGGCCTTGAACTCAGAAAGGTCGCTGCCCACTGCGCCAATCGGCCGTCAGCAGCCATATATGAGAAGAAATCCATAGTCTTGCAGCCATTCGAACATTAACGTTTTTTTATGTTAATTTGAGATTTAAGTCTAAAATAAAACAATAATATTAAATAAGTTAAATTTATTTTCGTAGCTGATGACCCTCTATGCACGCCACTGTGTGGAGTCCACCAATTCACACTGGGCCTGCGTGGTCGACTACGGCCTTTACCCCTTCTCACAGTAATGGGTCCTGAGCCTGGTCTCATTGTGGGAGTAATGGGTCGATATGTTGAATGCGGATTACACAGGGTTAAAGAATAAATGAACCTGAAAGCTGTCGGTCTGTCGTTGTTTACATTAAAACTAACAACTTTCGTACTACGACATTTTCTGAACTCAATAGTTGCTGAAAGGTATTCAATAGTATGCATAACCTCTACTTGTTACTTCTCTGTAATCCAACATCGATAACAGCATACGAACCGCGACTCTATCGCGCTCGCGGCACGCTTATTTTGTTTATTATATTATTTGGATATTACTTCTACTTGTACTCCAATACTCGGAGAGTTGATATATTGTATGAACAGAACATAAAATTGTATGCCTTTACCCGAGGAGAACAAATGTCTCGTGCTATATACTTAATAGCATTACTGGGATTTAACTACAGATTAGGTCGATGTTTAACTAAACGTTTTCAAACGAATGGTTATATTGTATTATTTCTGTTTACTTATTGTTACAAGTTATTCTTGAGCATTTTTCAACGTGCCTCTTAGTTAAGGTCAACATGAGATTAGAGCGTTATTTTTATCAAAGTTTTTTAATACAGTAGCCTTAGTACGAGATGTGCTCGCTCGCAATCGAGGAGTCGTTTGAATTTCGAATTCTTTGCCGCCAGAGTAAAATGGGCCTTATTTTACGCGATTAGAATCGCAAATCTTGCACTTCAATTTTGTAATTTTACGAACGTCCGTGGGATTACAAGGTTTCCTCGCTCGCAATCGAGGACTCGTTTTCGAATGTCGAGTACTTGACGATCGGAGTAAAATGTATCTTATTTGTGTTTGCTTAAAATTAAAGCCAGTTGAAGCTCAAGTTTGCCTAAAATTCATTAGCTAGGTCTTTTGTCAGAACGTTTGTAAAACCGGGAATCGGAGTATTTGCGACTCGTTCTAGAGTCGCAGATACTCCGATATTGTATTTCCGTCTTGGTTTATTTTACTTCGGCAATACAGAGTTTTATACTCGAAAACGAAACCTCGACTAATGATGATGTCAAAAGTCCAAGCTGAAGGAATGCCGGCAATTGTGAGCTTTACTAAAAAATTACAAGATACAATTTTGTTCTGATGTTCAAGTATTTCGATACTCGAAAACGACTTATTGATTCCGAGCGAGTAAATCTTGTACTAAGACTACAGATAGCTCGGGTCAGTTCACCGCCCAACGCGTCATATAAGTCATAACCGGTTTTTAGGTATAGACTATAAGGCAGCATTTCCAATGGCGCTGTTCGAGGTGAAGGTCACGTCACGTAAAAAAATATCTAACGATCGACCTGCGCAGGAGTCATTTGATTGATTGGTTGATTGGTTGGTTTTACTAGTGATCCCACGCGAATCCGTCCGCGTATGAGTCAACCTTAAAGATAGACATACACATAGAAATGGTGATACATATGCTGTAGTAGACTTTTTAGAACTTTTGAAGAGTGATAATTCCGTCATCCGATTTTTTTTTTGCGTAACTTTAACCGTTTACGTATAGCAAGTAACGGAAGCTTTTAAAAAGAATATGTTTCTCGTTTTTGCGACATTTTTAATTCGTGATCCGCTGTTGTTGATCGTAGCGTGATGTGTAATCGTTCATAGCCCTACTCGATAAATCATCTATCTAATAAAAAAAGATTTTTCAAATCGAACCAGTAGTTTCTGAGATTGGCAAGTTCAAACAAACAACTATTTTGCATCTAAGACTGCAACATCGCTTACCATCAGGTGCCCTTGTCTGCAAGGCTAGCTGATGGTAAATGATGATGCAGTCTAAGTCGGTAACGGGCTAACCTGTTAGGGAGTATGATAGTCATATCCCTAATTTTTTTCTACGCACCGGAACACTAAATTGCAAGTGAGATTGCAATCAAAGGCTAACTTGTAGTAGAATAAAAAACACACTGCGTAACTATTCTGACGTTACGTCATGTGTATTAATAATGGGGATTCTAAGCAATGTACAAGCTCTCGTAGAAATGCGGCCTTAGGCAAGCAATTTATTTGCAGAGTTACAACTATGTAGCGTCGGCATCAGTTCCTTGTGTGAATTAACATTTCGACCTTGAAATCAAACCAATATTAAAATTCATCATCATCATCATATCAACCCATTACCAGCCCACTACAGTAATCCACCACGCAGGCCCAGTGCGGATTGGGGGACATTTTACAATTATCCATGTTAAAAACCTTAGCTACGCAAAAGGAGTGACGTATTATCTAACGATCACATTGATTGTTAGTTGCGAAACGTTATTTAGCCTTTAACTTTTTAAGCACGTTATTTAGCCTTTAACTTTTTGCCTGCATGCCTGAGAGTTGAATGAATGAATGATTACACTTTTATTGTACACCAAAGAAAAAAAGTAGTTATAGAGATATAAATACAGATCAAGAGAGTACAATTTGGTGGCCTTATTGCTACATACCGATTTCTTCCAGGCAACAAATACTTAAAGCTAAGAGGGTTCCAATTGATCCTCACGGGTCACGATTGGAACCCTCGTAGCTTTAAGTTTAAGTTTACGAATATGGTTATCGCTATCATCTCACTACCGTGTAATTCTCATGTAATGTACGCATCAAAAGTGCCATCTATTTGAATAAAGATATTTTTGACTTTGACTTTTGATTTTGATACTCATTGGAGACTAACTTCATGCTGTACCTATTACATCTGTGGGCGTCACTTTTGTTTCAATCATTAAAAATAACTCCAATGTTCATAATTTTTTATTTTACTACAAGTTAGCACTTATGAAGCGTTCATACTGTATATGTTTACATAATATAATTGTAAGGGGATGGTGATAACTTCGTTCGTCAACTTAAACCTAAAGTTACGAGGTTACCAAACGCGCCCTGGTCTAAGAAGAGCCCACAACAAACTTATCCGGGATTTTTTTTTGTTATCAGCAGCTCACATTAAATTATTATTATATAAAAAACGAACACGGACCTCCAACTTAAAACCACAGCGCTCACCACTGTGCCAGGGGGGGAGGATAATTCAACAGGAGTATAGCTTCAATAATTCAATATTCATGGATTTCAAGATTCAAGGCTTCTTAAATAAATAAATAAATATACTACGACAATACACACATCGCCATGTAGCCCCAAAGTAAGCGTAGCTTGTGTTATGGGTACTGAGATAGCTGATGAATATTTTTTTTATGAATATAATACACAATAATACTTATAATATACAGATAAACACCCAGACACCGAAAAACAATAATGTTCATCACACAAACATTTTCCAGTCGTGGGAATCGAACCCACGAACTTGGACTCAGAAAGCAGGGTCGCTGCCCACTGCGCCACTCGGCCGTCAATCGTCAACTTTAGTAGTTATTTTTAAAATCTGATGGTTAGCGGAAAACCGTCGCCTATAAACAGGGCAACACGTCATAAGGCATGCAAGGAACACCTCACTTCACGTCACGTACACTTCACGCCCTAAATTAGCAGCAAATCAACTTGATTTTTGGTGGTAAGACGGAGGGTAATTCTTATTCCAGGAAAACGAACGTTTCCTTCGTGATTTGTAAAAACTTTAAAAACGCAGAAAACAGCTAGTTGTTATTATAATAATCGAAGGGCACAGGAAAAGAAGGAGCTCATTAACATTCTCATTGTTTCAAGGAATCAAAGAATTAAATCTAAAATTTCAATTTCTATACTTACAACTCTACTAGAATATGATTCGTACCCATATACAAAAGGAACAGTATATAAGTAACATAAAAGATTGTTATTTTAAAAGATTGGGTTGGTAAATAAATAATAGTTCGAAATTTAATTACCTAACTCCCAAATGAAATTAACAAGAAGGGGCTCATTGTCACAATGATCTCCTTTTTACATTTTACAACTTAAATGGTGATCATAAACAATGTCTAATTACATAAAAACACTATGAATTGAAATACATGTTAATTAGCATGAAATTTATTTATGGGGTAAATTCGAGGTAGTAAATTAAAATTCTGGAGATTTGGGTTCTTGCTTCCATAGGAATCCGTCTGGCCCGGCTGGACCGGCTTCAGGACTCGATAATTTTAACTTTTTCAACACTTAAGACATCCGACCGTGTGACTTTCTCTTCTTTGTAGTCTTATAAACATAATTTTCATCACAATCACTACTATTTTTGTCCATTTTAAGATAAATAAGCAAAAACTTTTAAAAACACAACGTAGTCTTAATTTTTTTACAAGGAAGCTTATCTGACACATATCACTTGTATGACAAAATAATAAAGTTGGCAGACTATGAGCGTGTTCTCTGTTACAATCGCTGTGATCAGCCCGTTCTAGCGTGGTTTCATAGACAATGGGCATCTTTTTACTCGGTATGGCATGCAATGAGCGCGTTTTATCCTAAAGTACATTTTTTTTTTAATGATTTTTAAGCAAAATCAGCGCCTTTTATCGGGTTTCGATAACTTGCTCTGATTGGTCATAGAAAAACGAAGTAAATGGTATAGTTCATTCAAAAAACGTAAAATTGTCGATGAGCTCCTTTTTTCTCTGTGCCCTTATATCTTAATCAATAGTCCCATAGAATAGAGTAGTCTTAAATTATAATAAAAAGTAAATTAAGTTAAAACCGTAAATAATAATTCGCATAACCGGTGCACACAAGAGCAGTATTTGGCAAACGCCAGAGCGTCAAAATAAATAACTCAGTTTAATGTTTTAGAACGTTATTTTTTATTTAAAAACCTAAAATTACAAAGCGTAGACATTAACTGAGTCCACGATCAGTTCTGGGGAGGTCCAAGTCCGGAACCACGAGTCCTGGTGCTGGTAGAACCTGTACACTGCTTTACTGGCACCGTTGACCCAAGGTTTATCTGGGTTGTCGGCGAAATCGTTGATACCACCAGCGCGTAGTCCTAGTGATATGTAGAACTGGGGAAGACAGAAAAAGAAATGTACAAGTGTAAAAATATTCCAGTCCAAATAAAAACCAATCCGTGGAAGTAGTTCCCTTCCGATATTTAAGAGTCGTCTGAAGGACTACTACCTCTCTTTGAGTGATGAAATTTGAAGTAGATTCTTTATATTCTTTTTTTTTTTTTTTTTACTGTGTTAAAATCTACTTATATATTTATTGTTTGTTATATATTTATATATATTATGTATATTTTCTATTTATATATCATGTAGGTATATTTTATATATTACGTATATTTATTTAAATTATATATGTATTTGTATCTTTACATTTTGGTATTTATGTATATCTATCAACACTCTTGGCACTATCCCGTTCTCTTGCTGTAAGTCCTATCTACAAAGGTTGCCTGTAAGAGATTGCTTGCAGCAATAAGGCCGCCTTTGCATGTCTACATTGTGTACTGTATACTCCTTACTGTCTCTTTTCCTGTATGTTATACGTGCAATAAAGTGTTTCTTCTTGTTCTTCTTCTTCAATTTCAGAATACACTATCATATAATTTGTCAATTACGCAAACAATATACTTCCAATTATTTAGAGTCTTAAAATAATTACTCTTTTACTACTCTTTTACGAGATTTTAAAAAGCGTCACTTTAGTCGCCAGTCCTTCCAACTTTCCAACGTGCCAGCAGCTTCTTATCAAATATAAATACTCCAAATCCATTACTGTTTTTATCAAAAGGATTCATTTTATTGATTTGCATATCATCTCGTATTGATAATCTAGCTTAGAATGGCATTTATCTGGGACGAAAATTCAAGTAACCTTACACAAGTTATATGAGCAACAATCATTATCATCATACCCCCAAATTGTATACGTTGTTTTGTTATTTCTTTTTTTTTCTATGTACTTTTGTGGTGTGCAATAAAAGTATATTCAATCATTAATTCATCATATTAACCCATTCGATCTTTTTAGTTACAGTCTGGCGCTCTAAAGTGCTTTCTTGGACGTTTAAAATAAAGATATTTAATATTAACGTTAAGAGTGTCCTACTATATGGCTGCCAAACTTGGAAGCACTCTGCCAGTCATCTTAGTACCCATAACACAAGCTACGCTTACTCTGGGAATAGATGGCGATGTGTTTATCGTCGTAGTATATTTATTTAACTAAGGTAACTTTAATAGCTCACCATTTGATCCAGTGGTGCCATAATGGAACCCTTCAACCACATGGAAGCATGGGGTACCGCGTTCTGTTTGGCCGTGTAGTAGAACCCTTCGCCAGGGTTCACGTCTCCATAGTGCACTCCATCCACAAACAGCTGAATACCGTCTGCAAAGACATACAATTTAGAAGCCCTGCTATTCTTAATATAATAATTGATAATATTTATTTTTTTCTATCATTTATTCTTTTTCATTTTTTTTAAATTCTTAACAATGCTTAAAAAAAATAAAAAACACTATTAAAAATTTATAAAAACAAAACATCCAACCTCCGCTTGCGGGGCTTTTGAATGCCCAAACAACCGGTGGTCAGGACTCCAGAGTGAGGAACCTCCTCACAATACGCGCCGTTAGGTCTTATTATTATTTTCATAGTTTTTTCATTATTAATAATAATTATTTAATTGTTAAATGTAAAGCGAATATAATTTATCGGACGAGAATTATTCGTGCACTCGATGTAGTTTTTACATTTATAGATATTCAATTTATTTTTTATTCCTCTACAAGTTCAGCCCTTGACTGCAATCTCACCTGGTGGTAAGTGATGATGCAGTCTAAGATGGTAGAGAGCGAACTTGTAAAGGAGTATAATAGTTATACCCCTAATAGGTTTCTACGCTACATCGCACCGGAACCGGTAGGGTGGTAACTAGCCACGGCCAAAGCCTCCCACCAGACCAGACTAGAGAAAATTTAGAAATTATAAATTCCCATATTGCCTCAGCGGGGAATCGAACCCGGGAACTCCAACTTTAATTCACAGCAATCACCGTTGCGCCAGGGAGGTCGTCAATTATAAAAATAAAATTAAATAGTTATATTTTTGTAGGTAGATACTTGTAATTGCTTATTTATATTCAAAGTTACTATGGTAAATAAAGAAAAGATTCCTTTCATATATATCCCTACTAACATTATAAATGTGAATGTAAGTTTGTTTGTTACCGCTTTCTCGCAAAAACTACTGAACCGATCATCATGAAACTTTGGAAACATATTTTTGGAGGTAATAGAAGTAATAAGGATACTTTTTATCCCGAAATTAAACTCAGTTCCTTTGGGAGAGGTGATGAAAAAGTTTGACAACGACTATATAAAAAATGATAGAAATGTTCTTCGTTAACCTTTAGTATATAAATCAACAGACTGAGACTGATATAGGAGGAGGTCAGACAGTTCTTTTCAGATATTGTTTATGCGAAAAGATTTTTTTTTTATTAGAATCCAAAACTAAAAAATTTCAGTACAACTACTCCTAAATTTAATGTCCATGTGTCTCAAAAAACAAAAACAAACGCAGACGAAGTCGCGGGCAACAGCTAGTATATGTATATATGTCCTTTCAATATTTACAAGAAATGAAAACAATTAAAAAAATTATGAGAAAAGGCTTACTTGGTCTCCAAATCATACTGTAGTTATGGAAGTCCTTATTCCAATTGTCAATACCAAGATGTTCTTTCAGAAGAGAGGTTCTGTAAGGCTCAGCATCAGTGAGGACGGGTCCACCGTAAAGCCTTTTGGCGAACGCCGGGTTCCCTCTTGCAAAGGCCACGCGGATGATTCCGGATTCATAACGCTGCTTGCCGTAAACATTGTCACGTGGTTCAAGATTGATTTCTGGAATTTAAAAAAACTATCAGGAATTGTTCCCACTACGCCGCTTCTCAATCGCCACTCTCCACTATGACCTTAGTGCCACTAACATCGAATCTTAACTTCTATGCCCCAGATTGCCGCGCCTCGCCTCACTTTGGGAATAGTGCCATCAAATCTTAACTTCTATACCATCGTTCCCAGAACGCCGCGCCTCGCCTCGCTACTATCACTACGTCGCTCTCGCATCTGTTGCTTTTCCCTTACCCCTGTTGTCGTAGGGCTTAACTCTTAAAGCAAATATATGTATTGTGACACGTGTAGCGTGCGCGGCGGAAGCTCTCAAATGGAAAAAAAACCCGTTTTGAAACATTCTTCATTCGTACTATATTTCTATTGGTCTTAGCGTGACGAAAAATGGGCTATCCAACACTGAAATAATTATTCAAATCGCATTTTCAGTAGTTACTGTGAGCAACGCGTTCAAGTAAACAAAAAACTCTTCAGCTATATACCTATACCTATTAGTATAAGAATAGAACAGAATAGAAAAACTTTATTGCAACATAACACAATAGGAAGAATACAAGGAAAACAGTTATAGTACTTAGTACTAGGGTGCAAAGGCGGTCTTATTATTATAAGATATAAATTAAGTTCGGAAGTATTTATCTAATGGTTATAATCATATCGGATACTGGTTTCACGTAAAAAGCACAGGTTTTATATTTCTTCTTTTTTTCAGAGCGTGTCTCGAACGTATAGTTCCGTCAAACCGCTCTGGCAAACTAAGTATAGTTTGCCAGAACGGATAAAAAAAAAAGTTTTATTCTTAGCAGAAGGTTTTTTTTTCGGATTGTGTTTAACTGATTAACCCTAATGATTTTAATAACGCGTAACGCGGGCTTGTTGGCGAGCCTCGGAATGGGGCTCTGCCAGAAAGAGTTTGAACTCTAGGGCTCGAAGAAGCTAAAGGATCGTCAGCCTGAGGGCGTCTCATGTCAGGCCGAACCTCGGCTCAGGCGACGATTGTAGTGAAAGAGTTACGGACGGTGATTAGTCCGCACGCTTCCGAGAACGTGGTGCGAGCCCACGTCCGGATGACGTCAGAGGTCGGGGACCTCGTCTTCGCCGGCGAAGATGCTGTGCAGAGGTTGATTGTGTGTTCTGATAGGAGCATTGTTAGCAGCAGAAGGTCTCCGCTTTATTTGCTATGTTTATATGATTATGTACCTGGTATCAGCCAGTTTCCAGCTGGTAGTTTCGCCTTCACGTCAATCCTTCCGAACTTGAAGCTGAAGCGATTGCGAGTGGTGATCTTGCCACTGGTCACTGGTGGCAGGATGTTGGCACCTGATGCCTTCAGGTAGCACTCCTGGGTACCCACCTGGCCGGTGCATCTGGAATGACAAAGAGCATATGTAAGACATGACCAACAGCTACTTCCGACCTCGCCAAATATGGTTAAAGCCCGAAAAATACACACGACACGATATCGCATCGTGGCCGTTACGTGACTTATGACCGTTTTCACAAAACCTAGGAATGGCCGAGATCGGATGCCTAGTGAATAGTGATTAAGGTGATTCCTAGAGATAAAAAACGTTTCACGAACTCTCTTGTGATGTATAACGACGTTAGGCACCGTCTTCAGTTACGCCACTTATTCTACGGATTGTAAAATTTAGGGGACTCATAAACTGACACTAGAAGAATGAAAACAAACGTTTTTTTTAATAATTCTAAATTCATACGAAAAATTAAAAAAATCTTATTACAAGTACAAAATACTTTTGGGCAATAACCATAGATAAGTTATATTATATGACTATGAGTTGTCTAGTGAAAATCGATTGGTGAAAGTTTAATGTATGCCTAGATTCTTTGATAAGGCGATACTTACTTAGGCATTGCCTTGTACGTCCTCATTGGAAACGGGTATAAGTGTTAAAACTATCACACGAAAGAGGTTAAGCAGGTGAAGAAAGTGTGTATGAAATTCTGTATTTTTATATAAGATGGTTTTGGTTTAAAAAAAAAAGAAAAAGAAAGTTTCACAGCTTTCAAAACCGCACCTAAGCGGGTGAAATAGGAAACTAAACTTTTCATTATTTTATTTAAATTGGAATTAAAAAGTTCCAGGCTCTTAAAATACTCTCCAATTATTATTAAAGCATTTCTTAGGTACATATGATGCCACAAAAAAAACTACAAGATAATATTACAATCGATTGGGTATTTCTTTTTCTTTATCTCGTGATACCTTTTAAATGTGCCCAGAATATTAAAAAAAACTAAAAATCGACTAAAGCAATGGAGTATCGTGTGGTCAATGAATTTCTATAGAACAACTAGCGGACCCCAGTGCCATTTTCGGGCTGATTTGTGAATCTAAACCATCCAGGGTGCCACCCAAACGCATACCAAAAAATTCATTTAAATCGGTCCAGTCGTTTAGGAGTTCGGTAACATACACACGCACACAAGAAATATATACCTATACTAGCGGACCCCAGCGCCATCTGTCGGGCTGATTTGTGAATCTAAACCATCCAGGGTGCCACCCAAACGCATACCGAAAAATTCATGCAAATCGGTCCAGCCGTCTAGGAGGAGTTCAGTGACATACACACGCACAAAAGAAATATATATATATATATAAAGATAAGATACTTACAGAAATACGAGTATGTATAAAGATATCCTCCTGATTATATCCTGATTGATATCCTGTTTTTACACACGTAAGCTTAAATTACTTTTATTTTGGCTGACATGAAATCTGTGATTTGGTTGGTTTTTTATTTTTACAAACCTTTACGTTATTTATATTGCCTCAATTTATAATCGCAATCCTTGGGAGATCAAATTATTTATTTAAACTTGTTCTTAACGACTTACGTATCTAAACCAGTTTTGTTTATTATTTTCGCTTAGGCATTAATTTCGGATTTTACTGGCTAAAATGTTTTTATAAGTAGGTATAGATAAGTTGCCTGCGCTCTGGACTAACGTTATTTAGGGCGTTTTTAAAGGTATAAGCTACCTGATAAAACCGATAAATTGACCCATATTGCGCTTCTTATAGAGACTATATTATGTATAGGCCTCAGTGGCGTGCATAGAGGGTATGCACAGGGTATGCCGATAATATAAAATGAAGAAAATCTCCAGTACGAGTTATAAAAAACTTAGGGATAGGCCTTGTAGGAGTTATAAAAAGCCTACCCTTAAAAGTATTTATAACTCGTACTGGTAGTAGAAAAAATCATTAAGAGTTCAAAAGTTCTTATCTTGTATCCATTTTATGAGTTTAGGTTAAATTGTATCATAAAAAGTACCAACTTTTATGTTAATTTGTGCATTAAAATTTTTATATTTATTAAAAATTTGAATGCACTAAGCGTACCAATTTTTCTGAAATAAGACTTTGTCTTTGACAGTCTATCATAGATCATTGTTTTTTTATTTAGATTTCTTACTGTTCTTGATTCAACCATATCAGAATTCGTTTTAAAAATAGTTAGCATGGATTCTAGGTCATAAAAGGAAGTATAGGCCACTATAGCCACTCTCAAACTCAATGTCAGGTAGTGCGAGTATATATGGATTATAAACATATGCTACTATGCCATGCCAAACCGTATGGATATATAGCCTATGAAATTATGCCACGTGAGGATAGTCACTCCGTAACTAACAATCTGAATGCGGATATAATGTATCTTCGTCGCAGCAAAAAGGTTTATTGAAAGCATTTAGTTACTTACGCACTGGTTAAATCCCATTCACCATCTATGTATGCATCACCAAAACGTGACTCCGTGAGTACCGGCTTGATTTTCAGCTCCCCGTTATCCACTGTTACAGTATCTTTGACATACGCGTTGAACGGGTAATCCTAGAAAAAAAAAACAGAATTACTAATGGTTTGCCTAAAACTATTCTTTTTTGATTTGCGTTATAGAAAATGGGAAAAAAGAGCACGTAGATACATAGGTACAGAAGTCATTTGTGGGATAGAGCTTTTATAATATGATTCCTAAGGTAATTTTAAGGACAGATAGCAGTCAATGGTCAAATTGTAATGAAATAAAAAAAGGAAAAAACTTACCGGTCCTCGAGGAAGCATGACCTCCGCGTCCCATTGGGTTAACTTATCCATATTGGGTTTATTGAAGTCCTCAGTAAAGATGAGGACGCCTTGGCAAACGGACCTGAGACCTTGGACTTCAGTTTGTGACTTTTGGCAGGTTACAGGGGGGGTGAATGGAACCGGGTTAGGCCCGGGAGCCGGTGTCGGTTCTGGGTCCGGTAAGTTTTCTGGATCAACTGGTGTTCCATCTTCATTAACGAATCCTGCAAAGTCATTTAGAGGTTTTTTTTTTTAATTCTACACACACTTGAGCTCGATCACGGCTTAGCGACATGCGAATGAAGATATCTAGGCTATAGGCTAGTTGCGTTGAGGTTATATAACAATATAACCTCACAATCTTGGATTTTAAATTTGTTATAGTGTAAAGAATTCTATAAGTCAAGCCCTTTCATTTGATATCCATGTTTAGGGTGCTGTGGAAAAGTATGTTATTAGACCACATTGTGGTGGCAGCTATCTCGGACTGATTTTTATCAAACGGACGGATTTACCATCAGTTCATCCGTTCGGCAGCTACACCTACACAGACACTTGAAACTTGTAACACCCCGTTGCGTCGGGAGTAAAAAAATATATCTCTTCAGCTTGTCAATGGCATTAATATATGTTCATAGATGAATTACAGTACTTGCAAATAAATCTTACCTGTAACAGTCCACTCTCCATTATCCTGCCTGTAACCTAGACCATTCTTGATGACATAAGTCCAGAAGTATATTTTGTCCCCCAGTTTCAATTGAGCGTTCCTATCTCTGAAGATCCATTCGCCATTTTTGGGCTTCGTAATGTCTCGCGCCCATTGCCCTGCCTCCAGCCCCTCCATCTCCTGGTTCAGGTTGCCGTGGAAGGCAAAGAGGGAGAAACCATCATCTGTAAAACGAGAACGAAATAAATTTAGTACCGACTAGAAAGCGGTGATAGCCTAGTTGGTAAGTCAGATAATTATAAATATTTATACTGTTTATTTGCACACTAAAAGTTAAAAAAAAAAAAACAGAAAAAAGCATACAAAAGGCAGCCTTATCGCTTAGTAGCGATCTCTTCCAGGCAACTTTAGGATAAGGAAAACACGAGGATAATAGAGTGCAGGTTGTGCGTAATAAAAAAAATACATATAAGTATAATAAATATTAACCCCTTCTCATTGTGGTAGGAGACCCGTGTCCTGTAGTGGGCCGGTTATGGGTTGATATGATGATGATTAAATTATATGATACTACTCAGTGTCAGAAGACTCCGCTCTTCCATTACAATTAAACTAAACTTAAAAAATTTCTATAAAAGGAAGGTAGGTTTAAAGTCTTTTCCGCTTAACGAAGACCCCATTCGGGGTTTAAGTTTGACTCAAACTCGATCCCCTCAAGCTCGTTAGGATTGCCAATCCTAACGAGACCCATTTCCCCGAAAGGCCCATCTCCCCGAAAATGGTAATTTGCGTGTTGCAAAAACAACCAAGCAACCAATGGACGACGACTGTAGGACATAGGTCTTTTAATTGAGTTACAAGCTTCAACCCAAGTTCTTAAGCTGGGTTTCTAGTTTCCACTACAAGTGTTTGATCGATTCGTTTTCATAGTCTAGTCTGTATATTCCTCAAAGTTAAGCTAAGTGATTAAAAAATTCATAGTACGCCTTTCGATGCAGAAAATCAATAGACACCTTGCATATCGTAGTTCAAAACGTAGCGTAAACAAAGTCGTAATTCATTTTTACTCCACACAGGGCTCGGGTAACTCCTCCCACAATGAGAAGGATTTAGGCCGTCGTCCACCACGCTGGCCCAGTGCGGATTGGTGGATACCTCACATTTTCCAGAACACTATGGAGACCTCTCAGGCTTTTAGGTTTCCTCACGATGTTCTCACGATGTTCCTTCACCATTGAAGCAAGTGATATTTTAATTACTTAAAACGTTTATAGCCCAGTGGATGGGACTTAGACTTAGCTCTCGGGGGGGCCTCTACCTTTTCTAAGTTAGATAGATAGATAGATAAATTCTTAATTGCACATAATTAAGGCATAAGATAATATATATATTGAAAACATAAATACAAGAAATATAAAAATGTCTTAAAAAAATTATTAGCGAAACGCGATACTGCAATTAACTAAGTTACGTGCGTTAGTAAGCAATTAAAATATCACTTGCTTCAACGTTGTAGGAAAACATCGTGAGTAAACCTGCATGCCTGAGAGTTCCCCACAATGTTCTTAAAGCAGTGTGAAGTCTACAAATCCGCACTGGGCCAGCGTGTTGGACTACATCCTTAGCCCCTCAACCCTTTCTCATTATGGGAGGAGACCCGTGCCCTGTGGTGAGCCTGTAATGGGTTGATATGATGATGATATAACTTGGAAAAGTAAGAGGTGCTAGCTGGGATTCGAACTCGGCCCGTAAATGATGCCAATGTCCTAGCCACTGGTCTATCACTCTTTTCACCGCAAAAATACATTTGATATTCAAGAAATACTAATCACTTATAATAGTCATTCATATATTTATTGATAAGCAATAAGACATAACGAAAAGGGAAAAAACCTATTAATTAATATGTGATATGAATTAAGATGCCACTGAACTGGCCAAGATTATTAATTATTAATAATAAGATACATATTTCTTTTTATGGAACAAGTTTGATTTTTTTATCGTAATACGTGTTAGTTACAGAGTATACTGGAGCGCTACAGTTCAATGTACTTTGTATGATGGAATGTCGATAACCTGTGTTTTAGCGACGTCTAACGCCCAATATCAGATGGCAGTTTGAAATTAAATAAAAATGTATTTATTTCAAGTAGGCCTAACAAGACATTTAAAACGTTAAGTCTATCTGTTTGTAGCGACTCTACCAAGAAGTCGGCAAGAAACTCAACAGTTGCTCTTTTTCAACATCATTTTAAAATTAAACAATCATTGTTTTGCTGTTTATCTGATGGGAGGCTTTGGCCGTGGCTAGTTACAACTCTACTGACAAATACTTGCCGCTAAGCGGTCTACATTTGGAATCCCGTTGATTAAATTAATATTATGTAATTACGTTATGTAATTAAGATAATATTCTGTCGTTCGTATTTTCACAGGCAATCAAATCAATTAATATGTGGAGATACCTTTAGTCAAGAAGACTGTTATTGGTTATTTATTGATGGTGATTAAATGATTAACTAGTGTAATGATCATCGATAGATTGCGAGAGGCATGACTACTCTAGAACGTATTACATTATTTTATTTGTAATCAAATTAATATGATAACAATTTTCCTCGTAATTTCCATATTACGCAAACAATTAATTATGCGGCGTTTATATGTAGTTTATTATGATTATTTAAGTAGGTATTTTTATATGAGGAAAATGGGTGTGTAATAAAATATTAAAAATAATAATTCTGGGTTAAGATGTAGTATTAAGATTGGCCATTGTAATAATATGCGGTTTATTTGGCTGAGTCAAAGTTTATATGTTTTTCTTGCTCAAAAACTGCAAATAGTTTGTTAACCCAGATATCAAGTTACAAATTGCAATCAAACATTTTATACATACCTACCTAATGAAACAACATGTTATACATTAAAAAGCAGGTTTTTATACATAGGTACAACAATATCGTGAATTGGAAATTAAACATTTGTTGTTTTTCCGTCTAACTTGTGACATTCATAAGGTTACTGATTGTTACACGATTGTCCAAAAAGGGGCTCACGAATGTAAGTATTTGAGAACTTTATTCCATAACTTATGCCATTGCGTGAACAGATTTGGACGTATGGCGTATTGTAAGAATTCTAACAGCATATTACTGATATATTTGAAGAAAATATTAAAAATAATTTAATTAGTCGGTTGTAGGGTGCTATATTTAACCCCCGACGCAAAAACGACGGGTGTCATAAGTTTAACGTGGCTGTGTGTCAGTGTGTGTATTTGTGTGTGTGTTGGTGTTTGCGTTTTTTAATTTAAACCTTTTTTATTCGTACTAGGAGGATATTGATCGATCGTCGAACGTATAGTGAGATGCAATTTCAATAGCAGATTTGGGCCCAGTGGTGCAAAGCTGATAAACCAATCATTTACTTTTAGTGATAAGGCCGCCTTTGCACCCTAGCACTATGTACTATTACTGTTTTCCTTGTATTTTTCCTATTGTGTTGTGTTGCAATAAAGTTTTTCTATTCTATTCATTCAACTAAATACATTTCGAGCTGCAGTTGAAATATAATCTAGGATAGTTACGATGCCTTTATTTATTTATCAATATATAGTTTTTCGAATGAAATGTATATCTCATTATTGTCATTTTAACTCCTCAAACGCTAACAAGTTCTTATAAGCCCTTTCTTGACTTTCTTAATAAATCTTGAATTTTAAAGCGTTCCCCAAATAGTGGCGGGTGTGGTCGCGGTCGGATATGGTAGGAGGATGTACACGGGTGATTTCAAACAAGCACCGGTAGGAAACGGAATATAGGTCTGCGACCGCAATCCTCAATCACGCCACGTATGTCTTATCATGCCTCTCCTATTTTCATCTTACACAATGCTAACAGAAACGAAGTTTCACCATTTATATCTCAATTTTCTTGTTATATTGCTTACAAATGGTATGAGAAAAAGACAAACCCAATTATTTTGTAACTGGCATGCTAGCTCTAAAAATAGTCCTTCGTTTTTTATACACTCAACTCTATCTTACGATTCTCAGCTACTATTTTCACAGTTTTGATTATTATGTTTTGCGATGATAAGTAAAAACTTACTTTATGTAGCATGACATGCATGCTTTTCCATGCTATTATTATTTGAATAGAGTTTATGTGGAGTTGATATGGTATGCGAAGACTTTAATTGCTACATTACCTATTTGTGCAAGACGACTACACCGCCAATGCGGTAGTATGAGCCACTGAGCGCGAAAGCAAATCAACGCCGCAACCGCCTCTATTCGGCAAACGCTTTAAGCTAACACGGCAGGTGATTATCCAAATTGCTTCGCAGTATATCCGAGTCGTCTATTAGTTGATAGCTACGAACTACACCTTACCTATTGCAGTTAGATTACTTGAGTGACAAATATGAACGTAACTTCAAGAGGTTCTTCTTTAATTTTATAATGAGACATATAATTATACGCTATAGTTAATGCTATCTTAAGCTTATAATAGAGCAGTGCTGTTTGTTAATCACAAAAAGTGGTAACTAATTAAGCAGTCTAAGATGGAACGTGGAGCAAACCGCCACCGGAACCGCTACCGCCTCTGGTCTGGAAACGCTTTAAGCTAACACGGCAGGTGATTATCCAAATTGCATCGCGTCGAGTATATCCGAGTCGTCTGTTAGTTGATAGCAACGAGGCTACACGCTACCTATTAATAATTTTGCAGTTGGAGTACTCGAGTGACAAATTCGAGCGTAATTAAAAAGGTGTTATTCTAATGAGAGTTACTACATAGTTAATGTTATAATCGTATTACTGTTATGCTTGTTTGTGAAGTTTTAAGCTAGTTTAACACTATTTATTTGCGTGCGTTATTTACCTATAAGGAGCTGAAAAATTTGTCATCATACTGTATAAGCTAGTTTGAAATGATGTTTTTTAAAGGTAAAACTCATTTGTTGGGGGAGTGTGTTCGGAATAGACCAATGAGGGACAAATTAATATGTAAATTTAAAATTAATCTTTATGATGTGGGGATTTGGCAAAGTATCCTGGTGGCACCTTATTCAGAGGTAGCCAGAATCCTATTAGATTTTAAGTTAAGATAAGAGAAAGGAAGTATTAATTTTCGTAAAGGGAACGATTGGGCTGACATTCTTATTGTTAAGAGAAGTCCCGAATAAATAAAGAATTAAAAAAAAAAAGGTAAAACTGTTTGTGAACCAAATGAATTGAATAATAAAACAGCACAGTTTTAGTGTTGTTTGCAATTACACCCTGATGGTAACTTGTGTTTGAAGCTTAAGATAGAAATAGAATGCGGTTTGCGGAGTAGATGCCTATGGCAGTACTGTCGCGGAGTTATTCAAAATTTAAATTCAAATACATAATTGTAACGGGATGGTGATAACTTCGTTCGCCAACTTAAATCTAAAGCTACGAGGGCTCCAAGTTCCAGTTAGGTATCGCTGTCACTGCATAGGACTTAGGAGTACTTATACTCACCGGCTTAGTTTATTAGGATGCAATGATGATAATAGCCCGCCAACCTGCATTGGAGCAGCGGGTTTTTTATTATTATTCGCGAAGTTAGCCCTTAACTGCAATCTCACTTGGTGGTACGTTATGATGCAGTCTAAGATGGTAGCGGGCTAACCTGTTAATGAGTATGGTAGTCATACCCCGAACCCGTTTCTACGTCGCACCGGAACACTAAACCGCTTAGCGGCACGTCTGTGTCGGTAGGGTGGTAATTAGACACGGCCAAAGCCTCCCACCAGGTTATACCGAAAAAAAATCGGAAATTATATATTTCCAAACTGGACATCCTACTTGAATTCACTAGGGAAGTTGTTTTACGATAATTAAAATACACTCCTACACAATCTACTGTTGACGATAGTGTGCAAATCTTTTCTGATTCTAAGGAATAAGGTTCAAACTCATTCGAAAAAAGAATAATAAAAAAGTAATAAATTAAATAAATCAAGGAAATAATAATTATAGTCGAAGATTTCTAGGCAAATTTTAGATCAAATTGTCATTTAAGTATAGTAAGTTTTATCATTAAGTATTTTGATGACGTGGGTGCTCTAACGAGCCTTCTCTCTCAACCGACCACAGAAGGTTTCAGGTCTGTTTGTGAGATATTTTTGCGTAGGCAGCAATAACAGATTGTATCTGTTACATTTCTCTTATAGGTATTAATATAATAATTACATTTTTTGTTACCTAGTTACTCAAGGGATTATGGGGCTGGCATATCCGTGTTGGATAAAAGTCCCAAATAAATAAAGATTTAAAAAAAAAAATATTTTGAAAATAATTCTCCCTGCCACGGGTTGCAGGACGCGTTGCGTGCCCTGCGATGTGTTGCTATGTTTATATCATCAGTTCGTCCATGACTAGTCTTTCAATATTCAATGAAAAAAAACCTACACTGCGCTTTAAAGAACCTCATTCTGTTAACGAATATTATCAATATTATTTTTTATTTTTTTTCTTATATTAGTGTTTTTACCTACACTTGAAGGAATTATCAATTTTATAAATTTAAAATGATTTGAGGATTTTAACCTACGACTCTCTGGCAATAGCGGCCTGAGCGCTATCTCCAATTATGCTACGGCTCTCCTACCTTAACCTGCATGTCTCGGAGAACACTTTAGGTTCCATAACTTTATCATAAACACAAAGTTGGAGCTCATTTTAAGAACTCATTATTATACCTGGCTCTCCTTTTAGTCAAAAGGCTAATTTGACTATTAATACAACCGCTAAAAACCCGTGTTATAGAGTGGTAGTGTGATTCAGAGCGTATAATTAAGCAAATTGATTGAACAATAACAAAAACATTATATCCTCCTACAAAGACAATAATATACAGTAATTTAACCTTGAAGTGTGTGACAAAAATACTTAAAACTGTAATACATACCTTTGACCGTGACCCTTAATCCCTTGGGATAGATCGCTTCGAGTTTCGCCGGCGGGACTGTGTATGCACTAGCCTTTATAAGGCATAGACTGCATAGAGCAGAGAGAATGAAAAATATTTTTCCCATGACGTCCGTCGTCCACGAACGCTCGTCGAAGACTGAGGTTATATTGTATCAGTTGACTACTTCAAGCTAGAGGTCTCGAGACTTGTTCTGATAGCTCCAGCGCATCTGGGAAAATTGAAGTGTTAAGTTAATTATAGAACAGGCTGTTTAGAGCTCAAATTAAACAAAAAAAAATAAGATTGCATACCACCTTGTCCACCATACTTTTACTTGTCTTGTTAAGGACAAATTTACTGACAAACCATTAAATTGACTTAATTCCACTAATTCTGCCAAAAATCATCAAGTTGCTAAGTTAGGGCGTTAAGGTAGGACAAACATATACACTTTTACATTAATAATATAAGTAAGATCCTAAATGGTGGGAGTTAACTTTATTTGGCCATTTAAGAACTACTCTACCGACTAACTATAACATATGTAGTCCGTTCAATTTCATAGAGTCGGTACCCCGGCAGGAGAATTTGGCATTTTACAATTAAATGCTTTTATCTTTTTTTGTGTATTTTGCTTTCTATGTGAGTACTTGTTTGTCGAAAAAATTATTTGTATATTTTACTTATGGTAAATACGAGTATAAAGTTAAAGGAAAATTCTAATCATAAACATGAGTATACGGAAGTACAATTGGCACTATTTTTCAACACGCTCAGTGATGGGTTCACTGTTGTCCTGTCCATTTATAATAAAGGATCCAACTTCGTTCTGAATCCATACTTAAATATTGATACCATTAACGTCTGTTCGACGTAGGTGTAGTACCTACGTCCATCAAGTACGAATAACTTTTTATGCCAAAGTCAACAAATAGAACCTTTCACTATTGCATGGCACCAGTGGCGTGCACTTAGTACATGCACAAAACCAATGCATACCATACATTATTTTATAACTCATAAAGGGGAACGAATTTTCAATTTTATGCCATCTTCCTTCTTTATGCATACCCTGGTCAAAAACCCTGTGCACGCCGCTGCATGGCACTTCGATATAATATGCCAAATTAAACAACCTACAGAGTCCCTATTTTGACGGGGCATCTATTGGCATGCCTTTACAGAAAAATAGTCCGTCGTCACGGTAAATGGCATGACACTCTCTTATGCCGTCATGCCTTTGACGCCACTACTCTTGACTTCCGGCCTATTTTTTTTAATCCACTTCAAGTTAGCCCTTTACTGTATCTCATCTGGTGTAAGTAATGATGCAGTCTAAGTTGGTAGCGGGCTAACCTGTTAGGGAGTCTGGCAGTTATATTTAACCCCTAATCGGTTTCTGCGCGACATCGTACCGGAACCCTTAATGACTTGGAGGCACTGCTCCGTCGATAGGGTAACTAGCCACAGATAAAAAAACAGCACAGCAAGACAATGGGAAACACATAAGTTACCAACTGTGCGTTAAATACTGTGAACTGTGTTGAAGCTAGTTTCTTAGTTATTCTATACGATTATATTTTTAACATAGGTTTAAATACCATGCTATTATTTGACGGCCGAGTGGCGCAGTGGGCAGCGACCCTGCTTTCTGAGTCCAAGGCCGTGGGTTCGATTCCCACAACTGGAGAGTGTTTGTGTGATGAACATGAATGTTTTTCAGTGTCTGGGTGTCTATCTGTATATTATAAGTATGTATGTGTATTATATTCATAAAAAATATTCATCAGCTATCTCAGTACCAATAACACAAGCTACGCTTACTTTGGTCGTAGTATATTTATTTATTTATTTATTTATTCACTTACAAGAGAACTTAAAACATTAAGTTTTTGATTAATTAACCAAAGTGAACCTATATAAAAACGAATATACTTAATTAGCTAAACAGTCACAAAAATTTTACAGTTATTAATGTTCTCTTAAAAATTAAAAATGATTTTCTACAAAAAGTTGTTTTGTTAGTTTATTATATAGTCGCACTCCCTCAAACTGAGTAGTTTTTGCACCAAGTTTAGTTCTGGTGTATTCTTTCGTTGTGTTTAAGTTTCTCTTATTAGTATTTGTTCAAATAAACAGTGAAAGTAAAGCTAGATATTGCTAGGACATCACCAGCCCGTCTACGATACCCTGGTCACTAACAAGTTTAGCAGCTTGAGTACTACCCACATTCATTGTTCAGTGCATCCACGTGTTAATACCAATTTGGTTATTACTTTACGGGTCTACAAGATTCCGAAATAAATTTTGGACGTACCAATTCTTAGTATATATTTTTTTATCCTTCGATAAGAAGACGAGAGAAAACTCAGGAATTCATCCACTACAGTATGAGGATGTCCTGTACGTATGGGAGGGGTATACCCCTCGGTCATAGCCCACCACGCTGGCCAAGTGCAGATTGGTGGCCTCCACACACCTTTGAGAACATTACAGAGAACTCTCAGGCATGCAGCTTTCATCGCGATGTTTTCCTTAACATAGTTTAATTGCTTAAAACGCACATAACTTAGAAAAGTAAGAGGTTCTCGTGAGCTGGGATTCGAGCGCGGCCTCCGAAAGCGAAGTCGAAGTCAGAAGGGGATAGCACCGCTTCTCATATAACTTATTATAATATTAACCTTATAATTTTTGATGAGGTCAAGATATCAAAGGTCTTCGTGATCTGTAGTCAAACCTGCGAACCACTGAATCATTGAGGCAGTAAAAAGGAATGCTCCCGTTTTAACCGTACACATAAAGGGAAGGTTCGTTTATAATTCTGGTGGATAAAAAATTGTTCTACCTGAAAAACATGTTAAACTAATTAGTAAGCCAAATAAACAGATGATGTGTTCATGTTGGCAATAACTCATAACTGATTCCCATTATTTACGTGCGCGCTGAGGCAAAAGAGGCAATTTATATGTGTTACGTAAACCGAGTGAAGTTAATATACATCGAAAAGTAAATTATTTTATATTTTGGTGGAATTATGTGTTTGTTGTAAGCAAATTCAGGGAGAATGGCAGGCATATTGTAGGCAACACCGGTAGGGTTGGCAATTTTTATTTTAAAAAGGTAAAATCGGAGGCTATCAATGGGTTGCTAATTTGTAATATGAAGGAAGTAGAATAGGTATTAATAGAAAGAGGAAAAAAGCATTATAAATTTATAAAAAAAAAACATGACTTATTTACGCTTAAAGGTTTGAAGGGTTTCAAGGCTAGACCAATCTATATCCAACCAATCTATATCCTATGTCCAATAGGTTGGGGAAAAAGTCTTTTCGCATATATACGAGCATGTTCCAGTTGTGGGAATCGAACCCACGGCCATGGACTCAGAAAGCAGGGTCGCTGCCCACTGCGCCAGGCGGCCGTCAAACCACTAAATGTAATAAAATCTCTTTGGCTATACTATTTGTATTTGTCTGGTTTTGGAGAAGAAGATAATTCAAAATTCAAATTAGGAAAGTGTGTGATTTTTATTTGTTTTTCGTACTGTGAAGATGTGTGAGTGAATATGTCAACTCATAATATAATAAATGTAGGGTATTTACACATTAAATTAAATTAAATTATGTGTATAAAAAACAAATTTTTGACAAAAATAAACCGACATTGTAATAAGTGTTATATTCATTTCTTGCTCTTTAGTTGGTAGCAAAAGAGAGTCATTAAATATCACTCACGCAGATGAAATGCATACTTATCAATGAATCAGAACTACATTATTAAGTTCCGACTCAACAATGATAGACAAAGTGCTTTTATTAATTTTTCATATTTCAATCTACAAGAGATTTATCAACTGTAGTACAAGACATACTCGTATGTCAACTGTAGTCAACCATTATAATACATATTATAAGATGTGAAGTACGCATTTGGTTGTATAATAATTATATTTACTTTACTTTACTTATACATGTACGTACATGATATATAAATAAAAGTTTCTCATGTTAGCACTGGTTCAATAAAAAACTGCAGTTGATATATCTCTAGTAAATGGCGGTCAGCGCATTTTAGTATATTTTTTAATCGAAGGCCGATTGGCGCAGTGGGCACCGATCCTTCTTTCTGAGTCCAAGGCCGTGGGTTCGATTCCCAAAACTCACCCACCCAAGTTACCCACCCAATCGGTTATTACCGGAAAACACAAATAAAATGACATTTTTTAAAAATGAATCCGATCGATTTATCGCGCCCGAAACCCCCAGTATACTAAATTTCATGAAAATCGTTGGAGCCGATTCCGAGATTCCAGCTTTATATATATATATATATATACAAGAATTGCTCGTTTAAACATATAAGATATGTATATTATAAGTATTTATGTATATTATTCATTAAAATATTTTTACATTTATTACAGCGAGGTTACTATACAATTGATGATTTTTTTAATGACAAGGTTGATAGGAAACGTCCAGCTCCGTTTTTATCTCTCACAAGACAGAAAAATGAATGTTAAAATGTAAATTGTTGATGTTGGAAAAGAACAACTGCTGAGTTTCTTGCCGGCTTCTTCTCGGTAGAATCTGTTTCCGAACCGGTGGTAGAGTCACTACAAACAGACAGAATTGACGTTTCAAAATTGCTTATATTAGATCTATTTGAAATTAATTAATTGTGAATTTTGAATTTTTTGAAATATTCATCAGTACCACAAGCTACGCTCACTTTGGGGCTAGATGGCGATGTGTGTATTGTCATAGCATATTTATTTATAGTAACTATTGACGGATCTAGCGGATGACCTGAGTTGAAAACCATCGCTTCTATACAGAGCAACACTTCGCATGGCATGCATCCTGCAACGCCGTCCTGTGTTCATCCACCAGAGCTGAAGGCCGGACCGGAACACACCATTGCAACGATGCTGCTTGGCGGGGAAATAAGATGGTGGTGCTTTTGCGGACGAGCTGTCGCAAAGAGCTCTACTGCTACTGTAATCTCTGTTTAATACTTATGCAGAATGGAGGATCTTCACACTTAGGAAGGAACAGGATTCTTAGGTCTTCTTAGTTTGACAATTATGGTTTTCTTCCAAAAAACGCTGAATTTGAACTACCTAAAGACATATCATCCGTCGAAAACGCGCCCTTGTGGGCGGTTTTCGACGGATTAATTCAACGGCGATTAATCTTGTCCTAAAAACTTGTCTTGTTATTCAAGATGGCCGCCAGCACAAAATGTCGTATGACATATTTTTTCACAGCTTTACTAGTATAATAATATACAATATGGCAAATTTAAAATCCAAGATGGCTGCCACGGCCATCACAAAATTGCAAATTGCTTTTTCTTTTTCTTTAGCAACTCCCTCAATATGGATATCCAATGAAAGGGCTCGACTAGTAGAATAATCTACCCTTGATTGAAAGAGAATAAAGAACATTAACTAACAAAATAAGAATTACAAAATAGTGTTGTTGTGACCGAAGTTTTCTGAATTCTTTTTTCTTATAACTTATTAGACATTAAGCTCACTTTTCCATGATTTAATTTAAATGGAGTTCATGTCAAACTACGGCATGCGAAGGCTTTTACGGTCGTGGATCCGCCATCTTGTATCCATTAACAGGTCCAATACTAATTTGTCATACTTAAGTTAACTTAGAGTGTAACAAAAGTGCAATTTATTGTTCGGGTGATAAAGTTTCCAAACTTTTCCCAGCTTTAACGATATCTCATACTAATCACGAGCTAAAACTTCGTAAATTAAGATTGGTTCGGTCAGAAGGGTATTACGCTAACGCGAATATAATGTCACGAGGTTTTAGAGTCTGTACCTCTTAATGTCGGTTTGATAGACATCCAAAACCAACCAAAAAGTGGTACAGCAAACAAAAACCGCCGCCGCCGCTTTCTCCGACCGCTTTTTCCGGCGGTTTTTTACAAATCCTAATCGGAACCGTTATTTTTCCTGGTCCCAAAAGTACCCTGAGTTACTCTGCGACCTTTCAACTAACTTTAGTCAGAATCCAGTTTGTTTTTTTGTTGTTCGTTTCTTGAATTCTGGAGATGGACAAAGGATGCTTTTTGTCCCGGACCATGTACCCACGTGATGACAAAATAGCCTGGGTATGGGTAACACCCATGTATGAGTTGACAATTATAAACAGATCTTGTTAAAATTTTACTAGACATAGTATAAATAGATACAATTTGACATAGACATAGTATAAATTCAAATTCAAAATTTCTTTATTCATGTAGGCCTATCATAGGCACTTATGAAGCGTTCATACATATTTGTTTACATAATTGTAACGGGATGGTGATAACTTCGTTCGCCAACTTAAATCTAAAGCTACGAGGGTTCCAAACGCGCCCTGGTCTAAGAAGAGCTCACAACAAACTTAGCCGGGTAAATTTTTTTTTGTTATCACCATCTTCCAGTAAATTAAATGAAGTTATGAAGCTAGAGCAATTCACACCCAAGCTTTTTTATCGTTTAAATAATCCTTAATATTATAATAGGATTTTTCTGTAAGCTTACGTTTTATATAAACTTTGAACTTATTGAGAGACATCTCAAAGATTTCATTTGGTAATTTGTTATAAAATAATATACAATTGCCCTTGAATGAATTTGCAATTTTGTGTAGCCTAGTAAACTGAAATAATTAATAATGGGAAATAAAGAGTACACAAATAACTTGGCCAAAATTAGAGGTTCGAACTAACCTTTCGATAGTGAAGCCGTAGTTCTAATCAGTAGACTATCATCGCTTCTAATTAATACTTGTTTTTTAATTGTATTAAGTAGTTATTTCATGTTCTGTTAATGTACAATAAACTCGTTCATGTGTAGGGGAGAGCGCTGATGACTATAATACGAGTATATATCAATACTTAGTTTAGGCATCAGTGGTCAAACCTACTATACTGAGCGCTGATGACTATAATACGAGTATATATCAATACTTAGTTTAGGCATCAGTGGTCAAACCTACTATACTATGCTATCATTTTTATGGAACATAAGGATTATTTTTATTTTTATTCATTAATTTACCTACCAAAGTTAATATTTTTAATTGAAATAAGTAAATTTCCTATCACTGTTATAAATATTCATGTGATTTCATATCGATATTGGCACGAGTTGCTGCGAGAGAGAGAGAGAGAGAGCGAGAGAGAGAGAGAGAGAGCGAGAGAGAGAGAGAGAGCGAGAGAGAGAGAGAGAGAGAGAGCGAGAGAGAGAGAGAGTGAGAGAGCGAGAGCGAGAGAGAGAGAGCGAAAGAGAGAGGGAGAGCGAGAGGAAGAGAGAGAGAGAGAGAGAGAGAGAGCGACAGAGAGAGAGAGATTGTCAAAAGATGATTGCACGGTATATCTTAGAGTAGTTTCATCATCATTAGCTGCCGACTACAGGACAAATCTCTCAAATCGCAAATCAGTCTCCTCTCAGAATGAAAGGGGTTTAGGCCTTAGCTCCACCACGCTGGTCAAGTGCGGAATGGTAGACTTCACACACCTTTAAGGACATTATGGAGAACTCTCACGAATGCGGGTTTCCTCACGATGGTTTCCCTAACGATTAAAACATGTGATATTTATTAATTACTAACACTAAAAACGCACATAACTTCGAAAAGATAGAGGTGCGTTCCGGGGTTCGAACTCGGTACACCTGAATGGGAAACCAAAGCCTTACCCACTAGGGTATGATGACCATAAATAAGTTAATTTAACCCTAAACCGTTTTCTACACCGTACCGTTAAATAACTGGGCAGTTCAACTTTGCTGCTAGATTGGTACTCGTAACTAGCCGCGACCGAAAGCTTTCCAGACAATGCATTGTTCAGGCGTTGAGTGGCAAACTTTCCGGGCTTCACTGATATCGCTTGTGTTCTCTACTGTTATTAATTACAGACTTAGAACTTTCTTATATTAGGTGGGGTCAGACTGGGCGATATATAGAGATCAAAGTTGTAACCAACTATTTTTTAAGTACCATTAAGAAACTTATTGTGTGTCGGGATAAAAGGTATCCTATATGATGACCCGAAATCCGTTCAGTAGTTTTCACGTAATGCCCGGACAGACAGACAGTTAGACAGACAGACAAAAATTAAATAAAAATCTGTTTTGGACTCAGTATGGATTATAAAGCATAGAGCTTAGATGGTCGTAGTAGCACAGAAGCCGCTGCCCGTTCTCCATTAAGCTCCCTAAGTCACCTCGTACGAGACCCGCGGAAAGAGGGATGGTGGGAGCTGTTTTCTGATGTGCCGTCACAACGCGGCACAAATAAACATGCAGAAGCACAATAAGCCATTATACGACTTTGCCATTCCTATTTTACGACAAACATAAAATAGAATATCTAATTGTTTTAACATATATGCTTGGTTGAATGTTGAAACACCTAATATTTACTATCACAATTTTTCATTTTAAATAAACCAAAGAAATAATATAAATATATATATACAACGACAATACACACATCGCCATCTAGCCCAAAAGTAAGCGTAGCTTGTGTTATGGGTACTAATGGTACTAAAGTACTAAATAATATTTTTATGAATAATAGTCATACCCAGACACTGAAAAACATTTATGCTCATCACTCAAACATTTTCCAGTAGTGGAAATCGAACCCACGGCCTTTATTTATTTATTTATTTATTAGCTTTTCAAGGGAAACAAACAGTATTATTACACATAAAAGTAATGCCGTATTTTTGTATCACATAAACCAATGAAGTTTCCACAACTTGGTTATACATATAATACGATAACATTAACCACAATTGCTTAGGAATAAGTACCTAGCAAGCAATAATAATAAAAAAAAGAAAAAAATAATAATTTAAGTAAAACAAAAATGAAAAACAAAAACTTTAAAGCCTTGGACTCAGAAAGCAGCGTCGCTGCACACTGCGCCAGTCGGCCGTCAAAATTGAGTAACTAACTGCCTGTTCGAGAAACACTACCAAGGCGCATTGGTTTTTGATGCTTCAATATAAGTCGTGTACACGGTTTCTGCATGTCCGTAATTCTGTGACTAGCCCTTTAAAAATTTTCTGCGAATAAATCATTTCATTTCATTGTAATAGATCGACTGCAATATGCAGCAACGTGCGTAACTTTCTACCATAGTGAGAATCTTATTCATAAATGCGTAAACAATACACCTTTGATCTTGCAAGTTAAGCGACGACACAATTTTACGCTAAACAGCCCGCCCGCCCAAGCAAAAGCTCGCACGAATTAGTGACATTTGAAAACTGCTCTAATATAAGCCCGATGCAACAAGTACCGCCCAAGCGGGGGCGGGCGGAGACGCGATCGCACACACTTCAGTATCGTCGCGACCATGGCCACGGACGGACGTACGAAGCGTTCGCAGTCGATATGCGCGCCCTCTTCCGCGAGTATGGAGGCCTTAGCAGCGCCTATGGAGACCACGCCGGCTCCGAGGCGGCGGCCGGCCACCAGGTCTCAGTCTGCCCGAATTACAGGCGGACGGTCAGTCAGGCAGAGAAGACAGCAGCAGCAGCAACAGTTGGATAGAGAGACGAGAGCACGTTATAGCTCCGAACCGCGTCTAGCTGAAGCCGAAACACCCCCACAAGTCCGGAGACAGGCTTCCGCACGCCGGCGACCGCCTCCGGGACAGCACAGCCAACCTAGACGCTCAAACGCTTTCCTGGACGTTCCGAGAACAGCTCACCAACCTGAGGAAGAGCCAGATGAAGACTCCTACAGGCTACGCACCTTCAACACCACACAGAAAGGAGGTCAGTGCTACACCGTTCGTTAACCTCTCCAACTATATTTAAATGCGGAGTTTTTCAATTCAAAAGTTGGCAGTCAGCCTGCTTGGTTTTATACGGTTTTATACATGTTTTTTGTGGAAATGTCATGAGAAATATCCTATTCAACGTGTAAGAGTATCGACAGACTAGATAAACGTTTCTACACATACTTGGTTTACGCTACAAAAACGATATAAAGTAGTATTGAAAAGTTTTTTATCTTTTTCACTGATTGTTAATTGAATGTGTTAATTCTGTAACGGGCCGTGTGTTTATGGCTTGGTCCACTTTTTTATCAAGATTTAAAAAAATCATATCTTTATTGAAATAGCATAAAGTATCCATATCTTTAAAAGAATAGAATAGATTATCTGTGCAAAAGCTGTTACATATTTCAAAAAAATAGGTTACAGTGTATTGGCATACATGGCGTGCCAAATATAAGCATATTTATAATATATATATAAGCAGGTAACAATAATTGAATAGTAAAATTTAAATCATGAATGTCAAAAAATCTTTATTAAGTACTACTTCTCATACTTCGTACTCGTACTTCTCATGTAATATACGCATCGTGCCATCTACGGACCGTAGATGGCACGATGCGTACATTACATGAGAAATATGTACATGGTAATGAGATGATAGCGATATTGTAAATTTCAAACTAAAGCTACGACGGTTCCAGTCGCATCCTGGTCTAAAAAGAAGCCCACAAAAACAAAGCCGGTTGCTATTTTTTGTTATGACCATCTCACACGGTCATTTTAAATAATTAAAAGAGCCACCTGGTTAGAACAATAATTCACACCCAAGCCTTTTTATCGACCTTTATACTGTCATACGCGTCCCCCTTTTCTTAGTAACAACTTGTGGTACCAAATTTTAACGTTTAATAGATATTGTAAATTATCGCATGAACATTTCAAAACTTAGTTCAAAATAAGAAAAAATGCAACCACTTTAAGAGTGTTTCCGTCATAAATCACATTTATTAAAAAAGTGCTTCTTAATCTTAACCAATATTATAAAATTGAATGAAAGCCCGGGGTCTGTTACGCTTTTACGTTTTAACTACTCAAACAATCATGCGTTTCCTTACAGAACAAAAGCATTGTTTCTTTTAGGAAGTAACAATCCTAATTGGTTCACTTAAACGGGTGTGAAATCGCTGGAAAAATCTAGTTAATAGAGCTGATGTTGAAATAATTTAACCAAATAAATAAATAATCATACTTCCCCTTCATAATACGGCTCGAGTAGTTTAAGTATTTTAGCTTTTTTTTTTTTAATTCTGAGGGTTGATTTTAAATTAGTCATCAACCATTTGTTTTTTAGGCAGGTTATCTTAACATGCCTAAACACAAATTTTACTAAACCGGACCTACTGATATTATAAGTATGAAAGTTCGTCTGTTTGTTTGTTTGTTGCCTGTGTTCAGTTTAACCACGGTATCGATCGTAATAAAATTTAGGACACAGATGATTCGCATTAGGAAATTCTTTTCATTAAATAGCAACAGAAAACTATCTTGTTGCCGTTTACGCTAAGCCGATCTTGACAAAGTTTTGCAAAAATGACCTTTGACAGCGAAGATTGCAAGATTTACGCCTGTCGCAAGCCTGTCGATCGTTACGATAGAGACGTTATCTGCAGGACACTGCTGTGCGAAGAAAAAACAAGTCACCGTACTTACCAACTGTAATAACGTCAAGTTAATTCCTCATTCATTGGATATTAGGCTTTTGAAACATCGGCTTTTAATGGGATTAAAAAAAAAATATTTTCACCGACCATGTCCCATGTGTGCTTTCGCTCATAAAGGTCTTTCACCATTTGTGCCAAAAAACCCCGGTCGTTAAATATCATGCGCCGCCGTGAATCATTTCTTAACGCCGTTTACGAGGCCAGTATAAATCAAGATGTACAAGAACATACGTGTTTACTTTCGGGTGTAAAAATAAATCGGGGTTTCCGATGCGTTAAAATGTACGTAGCCCTTTCGGTTGCGAGACGTCGTAACGTGCACGTCATACGATTTCCGCTCTAAAGAAACTTTCCGTTGTATTCCACGAGCCTGTATAATAATATGCAGAACTTTTAAATGTTCAGAAGCTATCGTAAAATAAGTATGATATAATGTATGTAATAAATAAATAAATAAATATACTACAAAAATACACGCATCGCCATTAAGCCACAAAGTAAGTGTAGCTTGTGTTATGGGACTGATGAATATTTTCATGAATAATACCTGTACAAAAATACAGATATAAAGAAAGAAAGAAAGAAAGCAAAAATATTTATTCACGTTAAGTGTTACAAACAGTATATTTTATAATAATAAAGTAGCAACATACAGTGTACACCAACACCAGACAGAAAGGGTGTACAGCTCAGCATTTACCATGCATTGTACCTAAGAACATGCATGCCGCTGATTTTCAGCTGAGACCCGAGTGACGATACGGCAAACTAAAGCACAGGTTATACCCATTAAAGTAGGTAATAAAAGTGATAAAAGCAGCAAAATTATGATTATATTAAAAATAATAAAAAATCAGAAATACTGTTAGTTACATAATAAATAAATAAATAAAATGTTGCAATTATATAATTAGTGTTAATAGAGTAATCTGATCTGCGATCCCCACACAACTGACAACAGTTAGTACAATATATTTAAAAAAAAAGGGCTCATCGTATCATATATCATGTTTTTAATAATAAAGAAAAACATCTGTTCTCCAACTTACTCGTAAACATAAAATTATGCAGTGGCAACCATAGTGTCAACTGTGTTCAAAATTAAGGTGCCACCGGAGATAATGTGCTAAGAATGGTAAAGTGTAACTCTCGCAGCTATTCGGAGTCCTTTACAGTAAAAGCGGCAACGCTGTGTAAAGCACTCCCTGATGACATTCGACGCTCTAAATCCCCTGCGATTTTTAAAAGTCGTGTAAGGAGGCACTATTGTCACTATAAACATGTTAATATTATATGTATATGTATGTGTATTTATGCATATATATTAATATAAATTATATTTTATTTATACATTAATTATTTTATTTAATTATTTATGTATATTATTTTTTTTTATATAGAATTGCGATTTCCTGTCTCTCATTGCCTTATTTCATTAGTTAAGGTAGCCTGGAAGAGATCACTTTTAGTGATAAGGCCGCCTTTTGCATATAATTTATTTTAGTGTAAGTGTTCCTGTGCGTGTTTCCTTTATTATGGAATAAAGCTGTTTAAATAAATAAAATAATGTCAAATGGGGTCTTTAAATGGCTCTACTTAATAATGTACCTGTATCTAAAAATAAATAAATAAATACACGTACCCATATTCAGGTAAAATGAAAATAATTGTAATACTGCAAAAAAGCTAAAAGAGCCTCTGAATTAATTTTCTTTTTCGGAAAATAATGCGATTTCTCTCTTCAAAAAAACATTGTTGTACCAAAGTGAAAGTGAATGATTTTATCCTCCAAATATTATGCTTCATTTTATTTTCTCGGCGTTCCGCTACAGCATTTTTGCAAAAGCCATTTTCGTTATTAAAATTGTGGCTCTCGTGTTATTACATTTTTTCTAGTACAAATACTTCAATATCTAAATAAATGCCTCGCTGATGAAAGCAACACGAGTTTAAGTAAAGAATTAAGCTATAGTTTTTCTTTTTAGAAATTTATAATAACGCATTAGCCGGTATTTAGGATGTTCGCGATATAAACCTCCCTGCCTCGAAAAGCACGTTTTGATTTCGAGAAGTTATAATGAATTAAATAAAAAGCTAGGATTGTATAAAAATTCATCCAACATGCGTCTTTAGCGGCGTTTAATTTTGAGTCCAATGAGCCTACCGCAATACTCTTGTTTGAACGCGTATGTTGTAATAATTTGACGCACACTGGACACACATTCTTGAACAACTCGAGGACGCAGTTTTGGCGATTGTCCTTAAATGGCATTGAAATTTTACATAGACGAAGCGATTATTCGCTTCGCAAGACGTCGAAACGTAGATGTCACATAATTTCCGCACAAAAGAAAATTTCCATTAAGTTCCACGAGCCTGTAGAATAATATGCAGAACTTTTTATGTTAAGAACCTATCGTAAAATAAGTATGGTATAATGCATGTAGCCTATAACAGTCCACTATGTAATATACTTTAAGCTTAATTCGCTTAACGCAAAAACTAGGAAAATCGGTACTGTGAAATTTCTCCAATCCCACTCAACTTTATACAGATCTTCCAAAATGTAGTTTACGCACGTTTCGCTCCTTAGCATGAATTTAGCTGTCATAGCCATTGTCCATTGTAATGTCAACATTTGAGGATGCTCCGGTGTACGAGCGAAACGTGCGTAGGGTTTACAAACATATTTATGTATATTTTATTTCTGTAATGTTTATATCTCATTTATTGCACCCCCTATTGTGGCGTTTAATAAAAGTGTATTCATTCATTAATTCATACATATATTTTGTTTTCTAATCATAATCATATTTACTCATTAACGGCCCGCTACGGGGCACGGATCTCCTCCCACAATGAGAAGAGTTAAAGGTAATTAAACTTTGGAGAACTACAATTTGATTTATGTAATTTCATTAAATACATTAAGTATTATAAATGTAAACGAGCTTTGTAACAATAAGCTTTACTACTACTACCCATACATTTATTCACATAGCTCGGAAATTCGCGCGACCTCATTTGTCCCGTGGCCAGCAGGTTAGTATAACCGTGGAGTAAAAACTTCATGATCTTGTTCAACTTTTGCCGGACTAACGCAGAACGTCGTTAAAACCGTTTGTATCCCGATATGGTTGAAATCCAAGAAACTGGCAAGGGATGCTTTTCATTTACGTTTCTAATAATAATAGTTAAAACGTTTAACTTCCGGCGACTATTTCCTGCCACGTATGACACGAGTGCATTTAAAATTTAAGACAAGGGAGATGTTCTAGACCTTAACGTTGCTTTCTGGCATTAAAGCAAGAAAGCCTCTGTATATATTTGTAGTACTTTGTGTTACTGTCACTTTACGCATTGCTTTTATAAGTGAAAATAAATAGACAAATGTTGAGAAAAAACACTATTTTTAACACTCATGATATTTTAAAATCTCTTTTTATTATGTAAACTAATTATAATTTTTCTTTAAAAAGTTCTGTCTTGGACGTCCGTGTGTCTGTATGTGAGGATCCCGTATCTTGTGGTCCCGATATTTTTTTATATAAGTCAAAGTCAAAGTCAAAAATATCTTTATTCAAGTAGGCCCACAGGTGGCACTTTTGATGCGTACATAAGAACCACACGGTAGTGAGATGATGGCGATAATCACATTCGTAAACTTAAAACTAAAGCTACGAGGATTCCAAACGCGTCCTGGTCTAAGAAGAAGCCCACAACAAACTTAGCCGGGTGTTTTTTTTTTGTTATCACCATCTCACAATGTCATTTTAAATTATTAGAAGAGCAACCTGGTTTGAGCAATAATTAATTTACACCCAAGCTTTTTATCGTTTACGTAGTCCTTTATACTATAATAGGACTTTTCTATAAGCTTACGTTTAATACAAACTTAGAACTTTTTAAGAGACATCTCCAAGATGACAATTGGTAGTTTATTGTAGAATTGTATGCAATTTCCGAATTATGAATTTTATGTAACCTAGTATATTGCACTGTAAGTTTATTCTTACTTCTAATGTTTAAATTATTGCAGTCACATTTTTTCTTAAATTTAGAAATGTTTTTATTTAAATTTTCAAATATGTACTGACTATACACTGTCATTATTTTAAAATCTTTAAATTTATCTCTCAAATAGATATAAATATATACAACGCACACATAGCCATCTAGCCTCAAAGTAAGCGTAGCTTGTGTTATGGGTACTGATGACTGATGAATATTTGAATGAATACATACATAAATACTTATAATATACATATAAACACCCAGACACTGAAAAACATTCATGCTCATCACACAAACATTTTCCAGTTTTGGGTATCAAACTCCGGCCTTGAATCACGACTTAGAAAGCAGGGTCGCTGCAAACTGCGCCAATCGGCCGTCCGTAATTAAAAAGGCAGAAGTCAGAACCTTCCACTGAGCTGTAGCCACTTATTATTATGTTAATGATTGAATTAATATACTTTTAATGTACACCACATAAAAGCACAGAAAGCAATAGCGTAATAAAGCGTAATTTGGCGGCCTTATTGCTAAATAGCTATCTCTTCCAGGCAACATAAACTTAAACAACAAAATAAATAGGGACCTACAGAAAATAGATAACTCAATTTTTGTTTAGCTCATGTTAAAAATAAAAATGTATTAGTCCTGATTTAATAGGTGATTTTTTCAATAATGATTAACGTTTAAGAATAAACAAACTTAAAAACAATGCTCAGCTAAAGTTCTTTGCAACAGTTCTCATCTCGAAGAATAGTTTATCTTTTTATTGCGTCTAGACAGCTGACTGTTAGTGCTAATACAAGAATTTATTCTCCTTACCGAGTACTTTTCCAGAAACCGACCATCCAATATCATCAGAAGTAATTTAAAACGTAAGTTCTTCAAGATATCTCTTATTGCTTTGTCTATTGTCTGCCATTGTGTTTTATTGCAAAAGCCTGAGGGGCTGTGTATTACGGCCGGAGGTCCCGGATTCGATCCCCGGGAAGGGGAAATTATTTAATTTTCGAAACTCAGATAAGCCTGCCCACAATCTGCATGATGGAAAGCAATGATTCGGTCTTATTTGGGGCACGCTTCGCCACACTCTCCAAAGTATACAACGTGTAACAGAATAAAGAAATAATATTGAAGGGTGCATAAATCTATTTCATAAGGCATCATTCTGTAAAAATATTAAATGACAAGAAAGATATTCCTTTCGCCTATACAAACGAATTCAAAACATTCTAAGTGTTTACTTATGACAACCGTTTTGAAGATAAAAGACCGACACATGCATAGTACCTACGCTACGCGACGCATACCTAATTAAGTGACAGGAGCTACACAATTTTAATTTTGCGTGTCTTGTATCTGATTTCGTACAGTAAATACTATGGCAATGGTTTACTCAAACACAGAAAAGTCTCAGAGATATAATGTACCTCTGAAGCCGCTGAAGTATTATTGCGGTTTTAATTTACACGTTGTATATATCCTTTAAAAACCGCCAGACATTACGTCGATATGTAGTTTCGCAGAATAAGGGATTTGTTGCGATGATTCTTCTGGCGTGACGATCAATAGAGTCTAAGCTTCAGACTGGTATTTTCAATTAAATTCGGAAATCTATAAATTCTGAATTTTCTCTAGTCTGGGAGTCTTGGGCTGTGGCTTACCGCCTAAGACGTGTCGCCAAGAGATTAAGCGTTCCGGTACGTCAAGTGGAAACCAATAAAGGGGTTTGGATTTGATATAATTGCCTTACTCCCAACTGGTAAGCATCGTATACAATATATCGTAATTAAAGTCAGTTGACTTTTTCTTTTTAAAGTTTTTGCAAAAGCACTTCGGGTGCAAACTGTAAAACCTCCCTTTTTTCAACATTACTTAAATAGAATCCTTGTATTACAAACTCTTCGTAATTTGCAAAACGAGGGCATAAAGAAACTGTACCCATTCATTAGGAAACCATTACCCATTAAACTGGACGCATCAAGTAAGTTTTCCTTCTCTCTTAATTGTATTTATTTTTTCGTAATTTTTATTTTATTTTGCGGCATAAAGACTGGCGGAAGAATTAGTAAACTGGATTAAAGATTCTAAACTTTGAAGTGGTGCTTATTTTGTCATTATGATGTGTTTTAGATCATTTATTTAAAAAACCGCCCCAGCGGGGCTAATACAGGCAGGAGACAAAAATTATATTTTCCGATCCGATTATACCCTGTGAGGGGATATATAGCTATTCGAATGTAGGTTTCTAATAATTTTACACCACCTGTCCGCTCTCGCTCATCTTATCCTAAGCCAAAGGCTGCCTGGCAGTGATCGCTACTAAGCGATAAGGCTGCCTTTTGCATACGTACTGGAAGTGTCTGTTATTTTTTTGTTATTCTAAACTTGATGCGTATAAATGAAATAGCTCTGAAAAGTTAGAAGTGCATCCCGGGACTCGAACTCGACCCCCCGTCAATGGAAGCAGATACCCTAACCACTAGGCTATCAACATTGTATTATGATTAAGGCTTAATCAAACTCACGTAACTTGTGAATAACTTTAGTAAAGTCAATATTTCCCGTGAAAATATCTTCAAGGATTTTGAACTAGAATTTTTTACGGAGTGTAATTAAAATAGAAATTAGAAATTCTAGTATTGATAATTCAGCGATTTTCCACCTGTGATTAAGATTTTATGTTTAACTAGCTGTGCCCGTGACTTCGTTTGCGGGTCCTGATGTTATTGTAAATTTCGAATCCTATTTCAGTCTTCTATATGTTAGGCATTGGGCGAAATTACCGGGCCCCCACAGGACACGGGCCTCGTCCCACAATGGTGATAACAAAAAAAAAACAAACACCCGGCTAAGTTTGTTGTGGGCTTCTTCTTAGACTAGGACGCGTTTGGAACCCTCGTAGCTTTAGTTTTAAGTTTACGAATGTGGTTATCGCCATCATCTCACTACCGTGTAATTCTTATGTACGTATCAAAAGTGCCACCTATGGGCCTACTTGAATAAAGATATTTTTGACTTTGACTTTGACTTTTGACAATGTGAAGGCGTTAAGACCGTAGTCCACCAAGCTGGCCCAGTGCGGATTGGTGGACTTCACACACCTTTGAGAACATTATAGGGAACTCTCAGGCATGCAGGTTTCCTCACAATGTTTTCCTTCACTGTTCATTGCTAAAAACTAACATAACTTAGAAAAGTTAGAGGTGCGTGCCGGGATTCAAACTCGCCCCCTCGAAAGTGATGTTCAAGTCCACCCACTTGGCTATCACCGCTTTAGCGGGCTTACTTGTTAGAAATATGAATGAATGAATGAATGAATGAATGAATTAATTAATTAATACACTTTACACCACAGAGAAAATTTACAGAGATACAAATACAACAGCACAATAAGGTAGAACGTACAATTGGGCGGCCTTATCGCTAAATAGCGATCTCTTCCAGTATTGGATAGAAGCACGCGTTACTTTGCGGAAATCCATGATATATTATCAAAATTAAGCTTAATTTGCAATACTCCGCGAAAAGCAGGAGAATCTGTGTGGTGTAATTTATAATTTCTTCAATCCTTATACCCCACACCAAACAGATCTTCGGCAATACACCCCCTACGCACGTTTCGCCCCGAAACCGGAGCATCATCAGGAGATGTTGACTTTACAATGAATAATTGTTAACAATTATTACACCACACAGATTCTCCTGCTTTTCGCGGAGTATAGCAAATTAAGCTTAATTTTGATAAGATCTCTTTCAGGCAACCAAATATAATATGGTAGTTATATTAAGCCATACCTCAGCCTCCTTATCAGTTTTAACGTAGCCGGAAATCTCGATTGCTTTTCTCATCATTCATCAGTCATTAAGGTGGTAGCCATAACTGAATCCTCGACCCAGGCCCAACCAGATATGATTCAGAATTTAATATTGACCTTTACTGTAACGGTGGTAAAATTCAAAAATTATTTATTTATGTAGTCCTATCACAGGTACTCTGAAACGTTCATACATATATGTTTACATAATTGTAAGGGGATAAATAAGTTCGCAAAAGGGTTCCAAACGCGTCTCAGAAGCGCCCACAAGAAACTTATCGGGTATTTTTTTTGTTTTCACCATCTCACAGTAAATTAATATTAAGCTATGAAGTTAGAGCAATTCATACCCAAGCTTTTTTATTGATTAAGTAATCCTTAACTTTATAAAAGGTTTTTTCTTCCAAGCCGGACGACTACTTATAGAACCACAGCGCAGGGCAAGGTTTTATTACCCGGGATAAAAAATATCGTATGCGTGATGCAGGTTACAACATTTTTAGATTAGCAATAACGCCTCGTCGCACAGCTGTTGCATACAAACTCACACTAGTACTTTTGATTCTCTATGAGCATAAAATGTTTTTATAATAATAATAATAATAAATATTTATTAAACAAAATAAGTAAATTACAAAATACTACATCCATATACATATGACATCTGCATATCGTCTGCGAAAGGCGCAGAAGTCATTTGTGGGACTGAGTATACGCTTTTATAATATGATTCCTAAGGTAATTTTGGACCTACCAATGCATAAGTTTAAAGAATGTGTTAAAACACATTTATTACAGCGAGGTTATTATACAATTGATGAATTTCTCAATGACAAGGTTGCTTGGAAGCATCCGGCTCCGCTTTCATCTCTCACAAGATAGAAAAATGAATTTTGAAATGTAAAATGTAAATTGTTAATGTTGGAAAAGAGCAACTGTTGAGTTTCTTGCCGGCTTCTTCTCGGTAGAATCTGCCTTCCGAACCGGTGGTAGAGTCACTACACACAGACAGACTTGACGTTTCAAAAGTGCTTATATTAGGCCTACTTGAAATAAATGAATTTTGAATTTTGAATTTTTGAATTATACAAGAGGACAGAGAAAAAGGAAAAAAAATATATAAAATCATTTAGGCGTATTTTGCTTCGTTGTGGTCAACGGGTCACCTACTCAGCTCTGTGCCGCAGCACCATGGTAGTAAATGTCAAGGAATACTACAGTACGCTGATTTTCAGTAGGGACCAAAGGTCACGGGTTTTCGCGTACCGGCAGCGACATGGTCTGACGTATGTATAATATACTTATATCTGCAATTTGTACAAGAAATTCGAGACTTCTCTCTTGACGAGATGTTATTATGAAGTCATAAATAAACTTGGCAATATTTTCGATTTCAGTTTCGTATGACTAAGTACACTTACGTCCAAAATTAATAAATAAAGAGAAAGGCCTGTTTAGACCATTGTCCACCACGGATTGGTTGACTTATTGGTTATTCTGTGACATGAGGACTGGCGGACAAATTAGTAAACTGGTGTAAATTCTAAACGCTACGTAAGTGCGTGTGATAAGGTCTACATGAATAACACATTCATGTAGACCTTATAACAGGCTCGATTGGCGCAGTAGGCAGCAACCCTGCTTTCTGACTCGAAGGTCGTGGGTTCGATTCCCACAACCGGAAAATGTTTGTGTGATGAACACGAATGTTTTTCAGTGTCTGGGTGTTTTACTGTATTTTATAAGTATTTATGTTTAGTACCCATAAAACAAGTTACGCTTACATTGGGACTACTCGTAGATGGCGATTTATGTATTGTCGTAGTATATTTATTTATATTATACTAGCTGTTGCCCGCGACTTCGTCTGCGTTTTATTTTATTTTTTTGATGTGGCATTAAATTTAGTTCTAAAAAAATTTAAAGTATTCATTATCGCTAAAATTTAAATGAGGGGTTTGCTGCTGTCCGCTTAGGATTTCTGTCCTCTATCTCCAACCACAGTTTGGGCAAAATTAAACACATATTACCTCTATAGTACTAAAATAATTATCTAAATCGGTAGTCGGAGTTATGGTGTAAAATCGTCAAACACTCATGCCCTCTCCCAAAGGAACCGTGCTTAATGTCGGGATAAAAAGTATCCTATATTACTTCTAACACTTCCAAGAATATGTGTACAAAGTTTCATGAGGATCGGTTAATTCTTTTTTGCGTGAAAGCGTAACAAACAAACTTACATTGACATTTATAATATTAGTAGGGATAGGGATTATTTATATTTGGTGCTGATTTTGTCGTTACGTAGCGTTTAGGAACAATGATTACAAATCCGGCTGAATATGAGTTGGCTTCACATGCCTTTGAGAACATTATAGATAACTCTCAGGCATGCAGGTTTCCTCACGATGTTTCCTTCACCGTTAAAGCAAGTGATATTTTAATTGTTTAAAATGCATAAAACTTAGAAAATTGTGTCACGAATCTCGTGCTGGGATCCGAACTCGGCTCCCGAAAGTAAAGCCGAAGTCCTAACCACTACGCTACCGCCGCTTGTAAACAGTTTAGATACAGCCCAAAAATACGATGAAAAGAATGTTTTGATAACCGTTTATTCTGAACGCCCGATAATAGTATGATTCACGGGTATAAAAACGTTCATTCTAACCACACATTGGGATCGCTAAATATGGTTTGGGGCAATATCGTTTATATTTCTGATTCCGAATCCAATTTCTAAGGAGGGAAACGAATTTTGTTAAAGATCCTTAATAGTATGAAAGACGACCGATAAAAATGCTGTGTGGTTATTACAGGGAAAACTGTTTGTAACACAGACATACAGCTGTCCGGTAGTGCAGGGAAAACTTGCTTGTACGAGTAGTTGATGGGAGCTTACAGCATCTGCAAGAAGTTCGTTAAGGTTTTTTTAACATATTTCATGATATCAACTCATTAACAGCCACGGCCAGCTCAGAGCACGGGCCTCCTCCCACAATGAGAAGGGCGCTGGTTTCCTCACCGTTGAAGCATGTTCCGTGAGCGGTGGCATCCTTCTGTGGTTGATATTCCATCAACACGCACGAAACGTTTTTTATCCACGTTTCTGATACGTGCCGCTAAGATGTGGAACGCCCTCTCGGCAACTGTGTTTCCTGCCACGTATAATTTGAGTACCGTCAATACTAGAGTGAATAGGCTTTTTCTAGGCAAGCATGCTCCAACCTAGACCTCATCATTGCTTTCTAACGGGCATGATTGTCGGCAAGCGCTGGCCTATCGATAATTAAAAAAAAAATGTTTTTTTTTAAATTACTTGTAACACTGCAACTACTAGCTGTTGTCCGCGTTCCTTGACCGTGGTGGTTACGGTTTTTTACAATTCCCGTGGGAACCGTTTTCCTGGGATAACTAGCCTATGTTACTATTCGTCCTTTCAACTAACTAGTAATAAGGCGTAACGTAAGGACTAACAAACACACGTTCGCATTTATAATATTACTATGGATTACACAATACAATATGATTTTGAACGTTGCCTCTTGGACTATCTATAAGAAATGTGACAGAAACAGGGTTGACGTAATTTATATATTTTTGAAATCAATTTAAGATTAAATGGTTTTGGTTCCCTTTGAATACAAATATTACTTAAATATTATTGAGAAACGTTTATGAAAATAACATGTTTTACGAGTATGAATGAATGAATGAATGAATACACTTTTATTGTACAGCACAGAGAAAATTTACAGAAATACAAATACAACAACACAATAAGGTAGAACGTACAATTCGGCGGCCTTATCGTATTAGGGTCCGTTCACACAGACCGGCTCGGAGAGGAGAGCAGATTTTTATCACGTTGGAAACAGTGTTTTGAGTGATTGTAGTAAAGTTTATTTTTGCATTTGCACCTTTTTTGTCATTAATAATGCCTGAACGCGCTTCGTGTGAAGTAATAAAAGGAGCCGACCGGCTCCGCTTGCGTGCTCTTTCTCGCTCGCGCAGCCGCACCCGCTTTCAGATCTCTTCCAGCCGGTCGATGTGAAATAGTTGGCGGCTCCGCTCCGGCCAATTCCAAGCGTATACGACCCGGTCTGTGTGAAAAGAAAAAAGCAGGCCGATGCTCTCCGAGCCGGTCTGTGTGAACGGACCCTTAAATAGCGATCTCTTCCAGGCAACCAAAGGCATATAAGAAAATGCTATAAGAAATAAGTAGGTGGTACAACAAACATAAGTAAATATTAGGATTTAAAACTAAATTAACATAAGGAGTAACGTAACGAGTAATTTGTTTTCTTGAGTGTTTTTAGTGTTTGCTTAAATTTATATTTTTATAATTTTTATTAGTGTTTTTACCTACACTTGGAGGAATTATCAATTTTATAAATTTAAAATGCATATAAAAATATTCGGAACCGACAGGATTTGAACCTGCGACTCTCGGGCAATCGCGGCCTGAGCGCTTTCATCATTTAAGCTACGGCTCTCCTACCGTCGATGCCGAAATTAGTATAGTGCCTTTCACATCAGTCTTATAGCGACTGTAGCGTCATCTAGAGTAGGAAACGTTATTTAGGAAAAGTTATGTAGGAAAAGTTATTAACTAATTTCGGCATCGATGGTAGGAGAGCCGTAGCTTAATTGGTGAAAGCGCTCAGGCCGCGATTGCCCGAGAGTCGCAGGTTCAAATCCTGTCGGTTCCGAATATTTTTATATGCATTTTAAATTTATAAAATTGTTTGCTTAAAGTTATTAAACATTCATATACAAGCCGTGCATCATCATCATTTTCAAACCCATTAACGGCCCACTACAGGGCACAGGTCTCCTCTCAGAATATTCAAGTAAGCCCATAGGTGGCACTTTTGATACGTAGGTACATGAGAATTACACGGTAGTGAGAAGATGGCGATAACCATATTCGTTAACTTTAAACTAAAGCTACGAGGGTTCCAAACGCGTCCTGGTCTAAGAAGAAGCCCACAACAAACTGGGTGTTTTCTTTTTGGTACCACCATCTCACATGGTCATTTAAAATTATTAGAAGATACTGGTTAGAGCAATAATTCACACCCAAGCTTTTTTATCGATTACGTAGCCCTTTACACTATAATAGGAATTTCTTTAAGCTTACGTTTAAAACTTTTTAAGAGACATCTCCAAGATGTTTAAGCAAGTGATAGTCGATACTCCGACTAAAATTCAGCACTGATAGGCATTTGCCACACATTATATGCCGCCCACTTTCATCGAACATGACAAATTAATTGGCTTGGAACCGGAGCCCGGGGTTAATTTATACTGTGAAACGACACCACCACTCACTAATGACCTTTCTACATAAATAATATAGCATACTAGCTGTTGCCTGCGACTGCGTCCGCGTCTGATTTTGTTTTTGATGTGGTATTAAATTTAGTTGTAGTTCTAAAAAAAATTAAAGTATTCGGTATCGCTAAGCCTTAAATGTGGGGTTTGCTGCTGTCCGTTGAGGAGTTCTGTCCTCTATCTCCAACCACAGTTTGAGCAAAATTAAACACATAGTATAACCTCTATAGTACAAAAATAATTATTTAAATCGGTTATAATTTGTCGGAGTTATGGTGTAAAATCGTCAAACACTTTCATCCCCTCACCCAAAGGAACCGAGCTTGACGTCGGGATAAAAAGTATCCTAATACTTCCAAAAATATGTGTAAAAAGTTTCATGAGGATCGGTTAAGTAGTTTTTGCGTGAATGCGTAACAAACAAACTTCCATTGACATTTATAATACTAGTAGGGATAGGGATAGGGATAGGGATACACAATATATTGGGTACTGACATCATAATTTACATATTTTTTATACAATAATTATTGGTATGTTGCTGTAAGAATTATAGTGGGCAATAGAACTTATCATTTATTGATTTCATTTTTTTTTTAATTCTTAACAATGTTTGAAAAAAAAAACACTATTAAAAATTTATATTAAGAAAAAATCCGCTTGCTTGCGGGGCTTTTAAATGGCCAAGCAACCGGCGGTCAGGGCTCCAGAGTCACAAAGGAACCTCCTCACAATACGTGCCGTTTCAAGGACTACTGCCTTCTGTATCCGACCCTTGATCCAACAACCAAGCGAAAGCTTCTTAAGATGTTGGTCGAAGCTTATTGCGAGAAAACCATTGACGGAAACGACGATCGGAATAATAACGGTCGACTGAACATTCGAACTTATTATTATTAAGATTATTATAAGGATTGTCGATTTAATTTTTGAAGTCTCATGAATATCTCTTGAAATTTTACCTACAAATGCAGTTTTCGTTGATATATTTCGTATAAAGCCATTAAGAATTTGGTAGCACGCCAATATCAGAACTGGGTTAACCTATTGCAGATCGAGCACCCGAAGGTATACTATCCAAAACAACTACTGTTATAAAATAAGAAGGCAAAGTCTTAAAAAAACAACTTGTTAACCCAAGTCGGACAAACCCAAGCTAAAGCGGTGCGTATGAGCTTGAGTTCATTTTCGTGGAGCCGAGTTCGAATCCCAACACGCATCTCTAACTTTTCTAAGTTATGTGCGTTTTTAAGTAATTAAAATATCACTTGCCTCAACGGTGAAGGAAAACATCGTGAAGAAACCTGCATGCCTGAGAGTTCTACATAATGTTCTCAAATGTGTATGGAGTCCACCAACGATCAATACAGTTAATCGGTCGACTGGTGGACTACGGCCTTAACCCCTTCTCATTGTGGGAGAGCCTGTAGTGAGCCGGTAACGGGTTGATATGATGATGATTATTATTAATTTCGGGTAATTTATTAATATCGGTAAATCAATAGTAATATTATAAAATAGAAAGTGTTTGTTTGTCCTTACTTTACATTCTAACAAAGCAACCAATCGTCTTGATTTTTGACATAGAGTTAGTTGAAAGGCCAGAGAGAAACCAACGATACTTTTTATCCTAGGAAAACCAACAGGCCCTTTTAAAAATGTACTTAATAAACGCGGACAAAGAATGTAGGCAACAGCTAGTCTGGTGATAGAACGCAGCTCATTGAAACGAATATGATTTCTTCGTGTCTAGTTTAGGAAAAACATGTGCATGCGGCCCGTGCGAATGTCTATGGAAATGAGCAAAACTTTTCTGAGCTTTGTTTTTTAACAATTCAAAAACATGCCGTCCGCAAACAACGGTAAAGTGTAAACAAGGTTTCGAATACAAATTGGAATTTGTTGTATGGAACAACGGTACAGATAAAATATTATGTATTTTATTGTTTTTTTATTATGTTTCATAACAAATTGACGTGCGAATACGTCGAGAAATAAAAGCCGAGAGGAAAATGAGAGTTTATAATCTATGCTTTGGTTTCATTCATCGTCATCATCATCATCATATCAACCGATAGACGTCCACTTCTTGACATAGGTCTTTTGAAGGGAGTTCCAAATACCACGGTTTTGTGTCGCTTGTGTCCAGCGGCTGGCTCCCAGCGACGCGCTTGATGTCGTCTGTCTTCCTCGTTGGGGGTCGACCAACGATGTACTTACCAGTACGGAGCTGCCATTTCAGCACCTTGGGACCCCAACGTTCATCCGTTCTCCGAGCTAAGTGCCCAACGCATTGCCAATTCAGCTTTGCGGCTCGTTGTGCTATGTCGGTAACTCTGGTTCTTCTACGGAACTCCTCATTTGATCACGCAGAGATACTCCGAGCATAGCTCTCTCCATCGCCCGCTGAGTGACTCTGAGCCTTCTTATGAGGCCCACAGTCAGCGACCATGTTTCAGAAGCATCGGGCATCACTGGCCATGGTTTCAATAAATTTCCATAATTGATCCAATTTGAAGGCCGTGTGCTGGTGTAATTACAGGCTTATGAGGGTTAACACCTACGCCTCAGATTTATAGACATAGGGCGGCACGTTGCAGGACGTGCTCCTTGCTTGACCTGCAAATGTTGCTCCGTTTATAGCCGATGGTTGTTCACTTGCCATCAGTGGTTGATCTTTTTAGTCCATCCAAATTCAAATTCAAATTTTCTTCATGTAGTCCTATCATAGGCACTTATGAAGCATACATATATGTTTACATAATTGTAAGGGGATGGTGAAAACTTCGTTCGCCAACTTAAACCTAAAGCTACGAGGGTTCCAAACGCGCCCTGGTCTAAGAAGAGCCCACAACAAACTTAGCCGGGTTAATTTTTTTTGTTATCACCATCTCTGTCTCTCACATTAAATCTCACAGTAAATTTATATTGAGCTATGAAGCTAGAGCAATTCACTCAGATTATAATAGGATTTTTTATTGTTACAATCCATTTTCTTTTTATATTTTGTTATATTTTTATGGACATAAAATAAATTTTCAATTATTACGTACTATAAAAAACTCCTCGCCCCCTCTTATCCAATATCAATCACACTCCGTTATAGTATGTTTATGAGATTTACAAAATTAAATAAAGTTTATATTTAAATTTAAATTTTTTTTATATTTTCACTCTAGGTGCTTGTGTACTCACTAGATCTAAAGTCACTTAAAGGTTTTGATTCTCCAAAGGATGAATATTTTGTATTCGTTTCAACCTGATACCTGAACCTGATCTACGCGTTTCTAAGAAATAAATTCTTGACGCATTGACTACGAAATGATCCTATACGAGTAATGCTTATATCAACAGTCAGAAATCCGAGGTAGGGGACAGTAGTTCAGTAGTTACAGCGCTCAGATTGCCATAGAGTCACAGGTTCAAACCCTGTCGGTTCCGAATATTGTTATTTGCAATTTAAATTTATAAAATTGATATTTCCTCCAAGGGCGAGTAAAAAAACGTCAATAAAAATTATAAAAAAAAGAGAGAAAAAAATGCTATGTGATCTAGTAAACTATCCCGATCAAAATTCTTCAGCGTGGGGAGAATAAGGGACTCTATCCTTACAAACGTAGTAGTAGAACCAAACCCAATAACAAAAAATGCCGAATACGGGCGCAAACAATGAATTGACGCCCTAAGGCAGTCGTTACGAGGCCTCAGGCCAAGTTTTGTACACGCTATGAATATTACATCGCAAGCCTTTGTTTTAGAAGGGCTTCTACGGCTTTTGCAAACTTGTTAGCCTCTCTGTAAAATATGTTTCACTTGCGGCTGCCCTCAACTTTGTTATTGAATAACTTTTTTTAAGAAAATTATGGTACTTCTTAAAAATATATATGAAGCCTCCCGCAGAGGCTAGTTACCATCCTACTGACAAAGACGTTCCAGATCGTGTTAGGGCTTCGGTACAATATTGTGTGGAAACTGATTAGGAGTATGAGAATCCTATAATACATTCACATCTCACATTCTTATGAAAGAGGAGGCCTTTTAATTTTTCCCACGTTTCTGATCGTTTTTTCCACGTCACCAATAAAGTTAAATACAGTGTTATTCCCAAAAATATTGATAGGTTTATTAACCTGCTCTTTTGCTTTTTATTTTAGTGTAATAAATATTGTACGTCTGCGTTGATTTCAGAATTGGGTCCAAAGCTTCGCTCGTTATCAATTTTTAACCGTACTATGAGAACTATTTGAGAGATCGGTATTGAAAGTATATGTCCTTTTCCATAGCATAGACAGCTTTGGAATTTGGTATGCATATCGCGCATACCAAATTCCAAAGCTGTCTGCCCGCAGATTAGCCTGTATACGTAGTTTTCGATTTTCCCTCGGGAACTACTTAAGGAATCGAGATAAAAGGTAGCCTATGTTATTCTGCATGTCAAAGGCTACATGCATCCCAAATGTCATCCAAATGAGTTCAGCCGTTTATGCGTTGAATAACAAGCATCCACACTTTCGCATTTATAATATTAGTAGGATAGAAGTATTAAGACTTTCTGTTGCCCTCATTCTATGACCGCATCTATTACGGGTTTCTCCAAATTCACTGAAAATCGTTAGTTATCCTGAGATAAAAAAAAACCTATAATACTCTCCGTCCTGTCAACTAACTCTATGCCGAAAATAAAGCCTATAAATTGCTTTGGTAGGGCGTAAAGTAAGCACAAACAAACAAACATCTGCAATTATAATATAAGCATGGTTGTAGAACATAGGTGTCGGTTCGATACCTACGTCGTTTCTAAAATAGAGAAATCTTGCATATAGTCAGGGCTGCCATATCTAAAATACAAAACAATGTTTAGAAGGGTAACATTTCTCCAACCATCGAACATTACCACGGAGAAGTAATGCTACTGTCAATATTACATACCACTACAAAACTTGGGGAACAGGCGCGGTCTCAACTCCATTTAAATGTGATGAAAAAGTCCAGGTAGCAGAGAATGTATGTTAGGAAAAGCCCGGGAGGGAAGGCGTCGAGTTCAATAACCCTGATTGGTCTACGGAAAAGAAGATGCCGTTCCATAAAACGAAGTTTTATAAGCATTCGTTCACTGTCAAGGCTACTGAATTGTGGAATGCACTCCCATTGAACATAAGACAGTCGAAGTCATTGGGCATATTTAAAAATGCTGTTAAGGCTCATTATCTCGCTCAGTAAAGACGACTATTATTATTTATCTACTCAAACTCATATTTAAGTATTTATGGTAAATTAAGATATGTATTAGTATATTTATCAATAGTATTTTTTTATTTGTGTAGTCTCGTTTATGTATTAGTATGTAGATATTCGTATGTATGTACGAAATAGTGTACCCCACCTATTTGTTTTCTTTCTAGTTTTCCTAATCCTAAGGTTGCCTGGCAGAGATCGCTACTTAGCGATAAGGCCGCTATTTTGTATCCTGCTTCATTCTTCATGTGTTTGTTCTTTTTTTTTGTCCCGTTTTTCTGAGTTGTGTACAAATAAAGAGTATAAATAAATAAATAAATAAATAAGATTCAAACACGGTTAGGTTGAAGGAAAAAATCGTGAGAAAACCTGAATCCCTGAGAGTTCCCCATAATTGTCTCAAAGGCGTATAAATTCTAAATTCTACCAATCCGCGCTTGGCTAGCGTGGTGGACTTCGGCCTAGACCCTCATGGCTCTGACAGAAGACCCGTGCTGTAGTGAGACGCTAATGGGTTGACGATGATGGTGACGTACCAGGGAAGCATCAAATATCAGCGTTTCCAAGAGACCTTCTTTCAATAGAATAATTGAATATCTTCTGTCGTAATTGTTAACGACAGCTAATAGGAAACGGAAGCTGTTAGCGCTGTTGAAATTAATGGCGCCTGTTTTCATTAAGGCTTGTTACGAAGCTGTTAAAGTAATTAAATACTGATGACATTATCAGAGACGGTCCAGATTTATAGTAGGACTTAATGTTCTAAGTTAAGTATTCTTGGCTGTTTAAACTTAGTATGAATCTATACATTGTCCCATTTTTGTACACCTACAAGTTAAGCCTGACTGTAATCACACTTGGTGTTACGTGATGGTGCAGTCTCAGATGGGCGCGGGCTAACCTGCTAGGGGTTATATGATTAATATATATATATATCCATATCCCTAATCGGTTTATTCGCGATATTATACCGGAACTCAGTTAGCGGCACATCTTTAATGGTATATTGGAAACTAGCCGCGGCCAAAAACGGATCAAACTGAAATTATAAATTCACAAATTTTTCCTGCTTGGGACCTCCCATTTATAAGGCCACATCGTAACACCCAAGCCCGAAGCTTATATTATAAAGTTTCTGCCCCTTACTTGTTTGAGCGTTTTTACGAAGTTCTTACACCCCCTGACTCCTCTAGTCGTCGACCAACCAAAACACGCCGTAACATAATAGATAGCAATCAACGTTATCAATCATTTGCCTAGGCCGTAATCACAGCTGCTCCCTCGTGTACATTAAGATAAATATTTTATCAGTAGCTCTAAGGATTCGGGCATAATGAAAAATTATCATGCGATTTTTTTGTCGCAATTTAGTAACATGCTAATTTTATCATACAGCGCATATTGGTTGTGTATAATATGTGGTATGTTTACTTAAACCTAAATTTAACTTCTTAATCACTGAGTATTAATTTATTTAGAGGTAGAATTAAGCAAATTTACTATCAATAAAAGATTTAAGGATTTAAAAAATTGGATGTTAATGTTTCAAGATATTTAATCAAACAGACTACTTATTAACATCTGGATAGTTATTAAAATGTACATTTCATGAAATATTATCAAACTTTGGGTAGGTAATTCACTTTATAACATTTCTAGTAGTACCTGTTCTGAAGAAATCTAAGGCTTTAAAGGCTGCGTAAAGTAAGATTACAAAAAATTATGTAATAAAAAAAGATTGCTAAGCCTTGTAGTAGTAGTAGTAGAACTTTTTCTGATTGAGCTTATCCCGGGAAGTACTACCGCCATGTTTATTTTTTCCGCCAAGTAGCATTGCTGTGATTCGGTTTGAAGGGTATATGTCAGTTTGCCTGTGCGCATGATAATAGAGGCTCAACACCTACACCTTAGGTTGATGGCAATAGGGCGGTATTTTGTTCCTTATATGTTCTGCAAAGTATTACTGTATTTATAGGCGATAGTTTACCATCAAGTTCAAGTCATCTGCTTTGTCCATCAAAAATTTCTAAAAAAACTTTTTAACACTTTCTTGACTGACTCTCAGTTTAAATTAATACACTAGAATTAAAAACGCGTCATGCGTTGTGCGCGCGCCTTTACAGGTCGCCATGTTGTGTACGTGACAGCTGTCAGATTGCCATAACACAAAATCCTGTATTTTGGGAAATTATCTGTCCAATACAGAATTAATAACCTTTCAATAGCTGGCTTTTGTTCAACGTACCTGTACCGGAAAAACTCTAGGCGAACATTCGGTTTATAGGCTAAAAACCATCAAGTCGAACGAAAACATTGGTCTAGAAATTTTCAGATCCTTTAAAATCCTCCGAAACAGTTACATTTTAATCGATCAAAAGTAGTGTAACAAAGGTGGGATTATCACTTATAGTGATTCCAGGCAGGCATTAGAGATGCGGTGCGCAAAGTACTAAGAATATACATACATATTAATAATAACAAAATCAGTACATATATATAAAATAAACTATTACATATTTCACTACTGTACTGAAATACCTACATAATGTCATAGGCATATATGTGGAATATAAAAATAATGTTATATATAAATAATTATAAAGTCATAAAAGTGGAATATTATACTCACGGTGATAATAATTCTTTAGACAATTTCTAAAAAATATTTTGTGATTTATAGTAACGAATGTAACGTGGAAGATCGTACAGTTTTCTTGCGATAAAACCTATACATATCTCTAAGATCGAATTGTTTTAATATAATTGCAGTAGCTGTGCTGAATAGGTAACAAACAGACAAACAAAAACTTTCATGTCTATATTAATATTCATTTTGATTAAATATGGTACACGTAAACTTTGCATCCTAGAAATGGGCATACGATGATTTTAATCCCACGAAGCTTCATGTGTCTGGCATTACACCGCCAATCACGCCTTCCAGACCGAAACCATCATTGCTTAGAGGATGAGACAAGCTTAGCGGTAATTTCCTGCACTGTCACAAAAAGCTCAAATATCATACCATAGAATTAAGAACATTCAGACATTCAGCCATTATTATTTATTGAATGTAGTGCATTGTGTCATAAAACAGTGAGAACGCCCCGTGCACGTCTAACGACACAGCCACGGAACGTTGCTCACAAACTTTTTACCATTTTCCCATTTTTTCTTAAACGATTAGAATATTAGAGGTAAAATACTTACTGCCAACTGCAAAATGGTATGCAGTGTCTTACCGCGGTGCCTGTTCAAGAAAAACTTTTCAGTGCTTTAATATTAGTTCAAAGTCAAAGTCAAAGTCAAAAATATCTTTCTTCAAGTAGGCCCATTGGTGGCACTTTTGATGCGTACATAAGAATTACACGGTAGTGAGATGATGGCGATAACCACATTCGTAAACTTAATACTAAAGCTACGAGGGTTCCAAACGCGTCCTGGTCTAAGAAGAAGCTCACAACAAACTTAGCCAGGTGTTTTTTTTTGTTATCACCATCTCACAATGTCATTATAAATTATTCGAAGAGCAACCTGGTTAGAGCAATATTTTACACCCAAGCTTTTTTATCGATTATGTAGTCCTTTATACTATAATAGGACTTTTCTATAAGCTTAAAAAGTTCTGTACGCATACTGTAGGTTCTCAATTCTGTGATTCGTACATTTTTTTTTATTGTTGTGAGCAAAATCACGTTTATCATATCCAATCAACTGATTGAAATAAAACAATTAGAATTTCGAAACAGCTTTCAACCCGCGATTTAATTGGTTCGGAATAATAAATCAGACATTTTGTTTTGCAAATTCAAATACATTACGATCATGTAAGCGCTTGTATTGAAAGTATTGAAGCTTTGATCCATGAAATTTATTTTAATTTAATACTTTTTGTGTAAATAAATGCCTTGCATTGTTTCTATGTATCGAGAAAGCCGTAAAATTGTAAACTAACACTGTGTTTATTTTTAATGTATTTTATTTTATCTGTACAGTGTATTTTATAGATTTATTTTATACTAGCGTCTGCCCGCGACTTCGACCGCGTGTACATCAGAATTGTTTCTAAAGCTTCGTTCGTTAACAATTTTTAATCCTACCACGGGAACTATTTGAGAGATCGGTATAGAAAGTACAAGTTCTTTACCATAGCATAGGTGACATGCATGCCAAATTTCAAAGCTGTCTGCCCACGGTTTAGCTCGTAAATAATTTTTAAAGTTTCCCTCGGGAACTACCTAAGGAATCGGGATAAAAGGTACAACTATGTTCTTACCCATGTGAAAGGCTACATGCATGCCAAATTTCATCCAAATCCGTACAGCAGTTTTTGCGTGATTGAATAACAAACATCCACACTTTCACATTTATAATATTAGTAAGTTTAAACAAGCTGTGTCCTGCGGTTTCACCAGCAGCATACTACTAAATAGTCTAAATGTATCAAAATTGCACTGTGTATTCAGTATCGTTGAGAGTGATTAGTTTGCGCCTGTCCGCTCAGGAGTTCTGTTCTCCATCTCCAAAATACATACAGACAGACAAAAATGAGAAAAAATTACAGCGCTCTCAAAAAAAATTGCAATGCACAGAATCCGACCGGATACAGTTTTATTACTTTTATTATAACAAAACTCATTTTTTAATTTTATTTCTACTCATTAAAAGAGTTAGATATTTCACATTAAAAACAATGTACAAATACGTAAGTTAATGCCAAAAAAATTATTATTTACCAGTCAACCGTGGCATAAAATATAAACACAAAGGAGCTAGCTCAGTACACCTTGTTTGCAGCCAGCCCCCTTATCGTCGTAATAACAAAACAATCATATAACGGGTCTATAACACAGAATATTATATATAAACAAACGAAAGTTGTACATTTACATTAACACAACATTTATTATTAAACAAAATGTAACGAATCTAAGTAAAAGGTAAATATAATAAAACCACAATCACGAGAATAAAAATAATACCTACTATTATATAAATAAAAAACAATGAAAATAAAGAAAAACTAAAACTAAAAACTAAAATAAAATGTAGCATGAGTTCTTTTATTGTACATTAAAGAATATATGAATAATATTAAAGTACTCAAAAGTGTAAAAAGTTTAAATACTGGTCATTGAGATTTTTTATACAATCATTTGGAGTATTTGTTACCTCTATTTGTAGACGTTTGTGTAGAGACATAAATAAATAAATATACTACGACAATACACACATCGCCATCTAGCCCCAAAGTAAGCGTCGCATGTGTTATGGGTACTGAGATAGCTGATGAATATTTTATGAATATAATACACATAAATACTTATAATATACAGATAAACACCCAGACACTGAAAAAATTTCATGTTCACCACACAAACATTTTCCAGTTGTGGGAATCGAACCCATGGCCTTGGACTCAGAAAGCAGGATCGCTGCCTACTGCGCCACTCGGCCGTCAAACATGACAACTCATGTTACTAGGAATTTCCTGGGCTTAATTCGGGAAATTCTATAACTGCCCGTAATAAAACTGAAATATAGACGAAAACGCGGGTATCGACTAGCGAAAATTGGGAATTTCATATCAGTATGATTGAGAAAGGCATTTAAAATTCAAATGGGGGATTTTTCCGGATCTCCGCACAAAGGAATCGATTCGCCGTCCATTTACTTGTGATTCGGGTCAACCTGACACTGACGTGACTTAATGCATGGAGATGGCTCTTGTTGAATAAAGTAGGGTTCACAACTCAGCGATTTATAATAGCTTTTATTGTACATCACATGAAACACAGAAATTAGGTTTTTGTACACGGGCTGCACATTGCCAATGGCAAGGACAACTATCGTTTGCTACTACAGATTGACACCGACGTACTGACAAACACGTGCCGTTAAGAAAAAACTGTTTGACTACCTACTGGACCAATGTTTATGTACAATGTTAATGAATTGAGTAGAAAAATGTAAGACCTGACATCCAAATTTATTATTTTAATTCTGTTTTTTATAAAATAATACATAATTTTAATGAAATCATTAGTAATAAATGAAATCCAGTAATTTTTAATGAAAATTTATAAATTGTCATAAATATTATTATAAAATATTTGCATACCATATTCCTATGGCAAAATGTGAGCATTTTTATACGAACGAACACCAAAACTGTACCACATTTAGCAAATAAAGATGATTTGATTTGATTTGATATCGGTTTTAGCGTTCTGACACGAACCGATTAGGAATTAGTAGGAACCGATCCGGGTTATATATCTGCTATACCTAGCAGGTTAATCAATAATCACTTTTTTGAAATAAAATAAAATTTAATATGAGAGCTTAACTTAGTATAATTCGCGAAAACCGGGAAAATCTGTACGTTGTAATTTGTGGTTAAATTTCTTTTGAGAAATTACAATTTCACTCAATGAGAATATTTACAACTTATTTTTATGAAGGTAATATTAAAACTTCAAACAACGGCACGTACAAAGCAATCAGAAATTATAAAAAAAAACTTGAGGGTAAATTTATAAATACTTCATACCGGCCACTCAGAATTTGTCAAATACAAAGGTTTTAAGTTTCTTTGTAATTTATAGTTTCTTTGTATTTTGATTCTGAAAAGTAACGCTTGTTTCCAGCATTTTCATAATTTGAAATAAAACAAATAATAAATTAAATGACATTTCACTTTAAAGGTTGGTGGATGAGAACCCTACAGCGACCTATAAAAATTCTACTTAGGGTCGTAGCAAATTACGTGAAAATGGTCCATAGAGGGGTTCAAAAAGAATTACCGGCACGTTTCCACACATCAACAACGTTGTATCATCTCGTGTGATGAAGTTACGACACCTCGGGGAGACCCAAACAACCGCACCTCACCTAGCTTTTGACATAGGAATGGTAAATCTTTTACTATTTTCGAAAAAACGAAAAGGTTGGGGATGGTAAACCTTTTACCATTTATTTGACCTTGAATTTGAATTTGACATGTCAGTGATCGTAAGAAACTAACGGCTCTCTGAAAGTTGAGGGTTCGACAACTTCAAATTCCAAACTCAAATCTGGTATCTAGATAGATAGACTTTTTGGAAAAAAAAACTAACTAATAGATTATAGAGGTACGTGGTAATTAATGGAAAAAAAATGAATGTTTTCATCATGATCATATCGGCCCTCTACAGGGCACGGGTCTTCTCCCATAATGAGAAGGAGTTAAGGCCTTAGTCCACCACGCTGGCCCGATGCTGATTGGTGGAATCCACATACCTTTGAGAACATTTTGTAGAATACTCAAGCATGCAGGTTTCCTCACGATGCTTACCTTCACCAAGCAAGTGATATTTTTTAATTACTTTAAACGCACATAACTCCTAAAAGTTAGAGTGGCGTGCTGTGATTCGAACTAGGCCCACCGAAAGTGAAGTCGAGTCGAGTGTAGTGGGCGCAATCACAGCTCAAAAATGTTTTAAATCACGTTAATTAAAACAAAACAATAATTGTAATTATATGAACGCTTTTGTGCGAAGGGAAAAAGTACGAAATTATTTTTTATTAAAGTACTTTTACCTATAAGTAGGTACTCTGTAAAAAAACAGAATCGTATTCTATTTCATGCTATCCGTAATAATTTTATTAATGCAAAAGTGTGTCGGTGACAGTGTGTGTTATAACCCATGAGGATTCCCTACGTTATAAAAAAATATGGGTACAAAGATAATTAATGAATATTTAAATCTTATATCATATATAAATCCTTAAACTACAACCATAATTATGCATGATGCACAATATGTTTGTAGTATAAGGATTTATGAGTAAGTAGTTTATTATTATTTTTATATTTATGCATATAACATATATATGTTACATATTATATATTTATTTATATATTTATTTTTAACTGGTCTGGAAAATATTGCTTTAGTGATAAGACGGCCTTTACACGCCCCATTTTCCATTCTGTTTCTTCTGTATTATATGTGTTTACTTACAAAGTTTTCGAACAAACAAATACTTATAATATATAGAAAATCTTCGCAGAAAATCTCAAAAATGTTCGCACACGCAGCAACAAATGACTTTTTTGCCATAATATGTAACAAAGCCTCTCTCCTACAGCGTTTACGTACCAGCGACAGCGGCATTCTAAAGGTATTTGCTGCCAATCGACTGCCCTATACCGTCCCACTGTGTGAGTGTAGCAATCGGGCGAGTGTAGTATTGTTTTTTTTTTACTTGTTTTATATTATTTAAACTAATCAATACTAATTTAGTGGTTAAGGAAAAATTGTTACTAATATACTAACAATCTATGGATGGAAACGTCTGAAATAAATAATCATTATTATTATATTGTACCTTGTTTCATCACGGAACCCAAGAAATAAATTGTTCCGGTTAAAGAGAACCTTCTTTTATAGAAAACCGTATTAAAAAGCCATTAAAAGACCCACGTAACCTTAACAATGTAAAAGACAAAGAGCAAATACGCAGATAGGTAAAATCCACGAGATGAAATTTGAATAATTTAGCTATTATCTTTTCTTCTTTTAAAAACACCAGCCGCGAATCGAGCGAAAAGTAATTACATTTTTACGCTTAAAATAAGGACGTTTGATCTCAAAAATATTATTATCATAAAAGGTAGACAAAAGTGGGCTGATTGCGATAGACGATTTTTGACCAGCACTTAGCTTCAACCGGTGAATGTCGAATGCTTCACTTTTGATGTGAAACATCTATAGGCGCAGGGTAAACCTGATTTTTGGCGTGGCGACGCAGGCCGTGGCATCGCTTCGCCACGCTATATGATTGAATTTTTGTATTTCGTATGTTACAATAAAAGTGAATAAAAATTTTGTAATAAAACAGACATTGTTATCCGACATACAAAAAGGAGTGGTTATCCATTTGGTTGTGTTTTTTTTTTATTTGTGGAACAATTTTTTAAATCTTTTCACTATGCAATATCTGCTATATAACTTACAGAAAACATTTTCGATGTTTCACATCTGCCAGGCGTCCCGTGACGGCTCACACGTTTTTTTAGAAGTAGGGAAGCCTTTTATACCTCCGGAGAGCTAGTCCGGCGAAGTATTTTTTTTATTCCACTGCAAGTTGCAAGTTAGCCCTTGACTGCAACCACACCAGGTAGTAAGAAAAGATGCAGTCCTAGGTAGCGGACTAACCTGTTAGGGAGGATGGTAATCAAACCCCCTAATCGGTTTCTACGCGATATCGCACCGGAACACAAGTTGTGTTTTCGTATGTCTGTCGCTGGAAGCGCGCTGTCATGGCATGAGTATGATCGTTTATTAATACTACCTATTTACCTACCCTAATCGGTTTCTACCCATTACCGTAACGCAATTCTTAATCGCTCAGTTTTGCCGGTGTTGCCTCTAACCCACATCCGAGAAGCCCTGAAATAGTATGGCGACTTAACATTTTCACGCGATTTGGCTTCAAACCAAGCGTGTGAATATCAGAAATACCCTTCTATTTATAAAAGGACACGCCTCCGAACAGATTTCAATTATTCGCGTACGAAATAAAAAAACGTGTTAGGCCGTTTTTGAACATCTATAAAATAATTCAACAAAAGCTTATATTATTTATCAAACTGTCGTAGTGTTTACATTTATTTACATCACCTAGTATTAACATCATCATTGTTAATAGTTTTTAGTTTAATACTTAATTTAGTTTTCTTTCTACCGGAGATAATAACGATACTAAACACGTATAATTTAAGAAGAAAGAGAAGAAGAAACAGAAGAAGAAACACTTAATAGCACGTATGACATACATGAAAAGAAACAGTAAGGAGTATACAGTGAACAATGTAGACATTGATTGTTCATAACAGGTTCAAAAACATAGCACATTTAAAATACTCTCAGTAGATTTAATAAATAAGCGATGTTAATCTGCATGCTTCGAGGAGCACGTTAAACAGTCGGTCGTGGTACTATCACGGTATATCGCCAAAATCCGCCAACCTACATTGGTACAGCGTGGCGGGTCTATTCTCTAAACCTTTCTCTCTCTCTTATAGGAAATATCTGTAGGCAATAGTGAAACTTTATAAGGCTATAAACAGATTTGATAGCTCCCATTACCGAATAAAAAAAAGTAAATGATCAAGAATACTTGGAGAGATGTGTACTTACCTATCGACCTACAAAAATAAATACATCGTATTTACAAACTCCTCGTTTTTGAAGTCTGATTTTCAAACTTTATTGAAGTTAGTTAAAAATTCCGTACACAAACAAACGTTAGCAAAAATGCCATTAATAAGTTTTGATAGAGTTTGCAAATTTTCACATACATCTAGGGAACTGTAAAAAAATTTTGATTTACCAGCTCACTTCAGTACTGCCAGCGTCTGTCGCTTTCTTTTTTTTTATTCCACAACAAGCCCGTGACTGCAATCTCACCTGGTGGTAAGTTATTATGCAGTCTAAAATGATAGCGGGCTAACCTGTTAGGGAGTATGGTAGTCATAAATTATAAAAAAGTTCATAAATAAAAAAATTTCTTTCTTTCATACCGCTAACTGGTCTCTACGCGACATCGCACCGGAACACTGATTTGCTTAGGGGCATGACTTTGCCGGTAGGGTGGTAACTAGCCACCGCCAAAGTCGCCCATCAAACCAGACCAGAGAAAATTCCGACTCGGTTTCCAAATTTCGCCAGTGAGGCCATTTTTTTTTGCTGACAGGGAACAGGAAATCTTCTTCAAAGATACGATTCTCCGCGGGAGAAGTCAGGTTATGAGGGATTGCTTCCTACTAAAAGCCTTGGTAGCCAGCCTCAGTACATATTAGTAGGGTCCTGGATCTACCTACGGAACCCTACGAATTTAAAACAAACAATAACATCAGGTATTTTCGTCCGGCTTTACTATCATTCGCCCAGCCATTTTCGATAGCACGTGACTGTTCACGTCATTTTATTGACTCTAATATTTACTTTAGTAAGTTTATGCCATTGAGTAATACTGTATGTACTACTAACCTACTAATATAAACTTTATAAAATATTTATATACCTCCACGTCTCTTCTTGAGCTGTGACGCCATTGGTTTCCCGAAAGAGATCGCTATGTAGCGATAAGGCCGCCTAATTGTATCGTGAAAAAAACTTCTATTTTAAAGTTTTTTAAATGAGATAATTGTAAATCGGTATTTAGGTTAGCTAAAAATCTATATAAATCATTTCGGAAAATCCCCTCTTGAGGAAAAATCATTATTTTGATGGGGATGAAGTCGCGGTCATCATTGGATAGAAGCCACACCAAACAGATCTCCGGCAATGTACCCTCTACTCACGTTTCCTTCCGAAACCGGAGCATCCTCAGGAGATGTTGACTTTACAATGAATAATTGTGAAGATAACATTGTAGAGTCAACATTCGGAGCGAAACGTGCGTAGAGAGTACATTGCCCAACATCTGTTTGGTGTGGATTGAAGAAATTATAAATTACACCATACAAATATTCCTGCTTTTCGCTGACTACTACGACAATACACACATCGCCATCCAGCCCCAAAGTAAGCATAGCTTGTGTTATGGGTACTAAGATGACTGATGAAGATTATAATTATAATATGAATAATATACATAAATACTTATTATATACAGATAAACACGCAGACACTGAAAAACATTCATGTTCATCACACAAACATTGTCCAGTTGTGGGAATCGAAGCCACGGCCTTGGCTCAGAAAGCAGGGTCGCTGCCCACTGCGCCAATCGACCATCAAACTGCCGTCAGACTGTAGCAAATTAAGCTTAATTTTCATAATATATCGCGGACAACAGCTGATGTATCATAACAGCATGAAATTGCTTGGAATAAAATTTATATTCCATTTTTTACTGTGAAACTAGAACCTGTGAGATAAGGCTGAAATAAAGTCATTAATTCGTTCAAATCAAATTAGTATGGGTCCTATCATGAGGAAAATAGTTATCGATTTTCCGACAAAGGGCGTAGACCTCTATGCATCGCGGTTATTGACTCTGCTCAGCTCATTGAGACTTAATGTAGAGTCACATAGGACAAGCTTAGTTAAATTTCAAAATTTCTTTATTCATGTAGGCCTATCACAGGCACTTATGAAGCGTTCATACATATTTGTTTACATAATTGTATCGGGATGGTGATAACTTCGTTCGCCAACTTAAATCTAAAGCTACGAGGGTTCCAAACGCGCCCTGGTCTAAGAAGAGCACAACAAACTTAGCCGGGTAAATTATTTTTTTCTGTAATCACCATCTCCCAGTAAATTTATATTAAGCTTGGGTGTGAATTGCTCTAACTTCATAAGTTAGAGCAATTCACACCCAAGCTTTTTTATGTCGTCGTGATCATAGAACAATGACGGATCTGAATATTGTAAAGTGAGTGCTTACCTACTTTAGCCATTTAAAAATAAATGCCAATTTTTTTTCATGCTTATATGTATTATGTTAATTGTGCAAATATTAGTAGCAGAAGAGCTTTTTGGAGTGTCAGCGATTATAGCCCAGTGGGCTGGAGCGCGACTTCACATTCGTGGGGCCGAGTTTGAATTCCAGATTCAAACTCAGCCCCACAAACCTCTAACTTTTCTAAGTTATGTGTGTTTTAAGTAATTAAAATATCAATTGCATCAACGGCGAAGGAAATCATCGTGAGGAAACCTGCATGCCTGTTACTTTGTACGTTGTTAGTGAAAACGGGCATTAGAGTCAAAGTATAAGCTTTGACTTTGGCATTCATTATGTTCCGATAACGTTATACCCCCAATATCCAGTGTGTGTTTAATACAACTACCTTACCCCTAGTAGGTTAGCCCGCTACCATATTACTTATCACCAGTTGCGTGCATAGAGGGTATGCACAGGGTATGCAGATGATATAAAATTAAGGAAATCTCCAGTACGAGTTATAAAAAACTTATGGATAGGCATTGTAAGAGTTATAAAATGCCTACCCTTGATTATTTATAACTGGTACTGGAGGTTTCCTTAATTTTGTATCATCAGGATACCCTATGCATACCCTCTATGCACGCCACTGCTTATCACAAGTAGAATTGCAGCCATAACTAATTAGCTAGCTAGTAAATTATTAAAAAAATTGAAACTTAAAAATAAGAAAAACGAATTAATTGATCAAAATGGTACAAACCAGCGCAATTTTTCGCCCGTTACCAGCTAGCATGTCACAAAAATAACATTTTAAAGTTAAATTGTTAGCTTCAGACCAAAGTCCTTACACAAAGTTTTAGGCGGACAATTTAAGAATCCCACTAAACCTTCCAACTTATAAGTAATCTACTTAAAGGTGCATTTATAAATGGTATTGGTACGGTAATGATATTTATTAAACCTATTTTAGACGGCTGATTGGCGCAGTAGGCAGCGACCATGCTTTTTGTAGTCCAAGGCCGTGGGATCGATTCCCGTAACTGGAAAATGTAAATGAATGTTTTTCAGTGTCTGGGTGCTACGAGTATATCTGTATATTATAAGTATTCGTGTATATTTTTATAAAAATATTACGTAGTCATCTTAGTTCTCGTAACACAAGCTACGATTACTTTAGGGCTAGATAGCGATGTGTGTATATATTTACTATTATATAACAGGTAGCATTTCAAAGTGTATGAAGTACCTACTTGTATTTTATCAACCTGTACTTTAGTAATGTTTTTATTTTGATATAATGGTAGTTTGTTTACACGGCTGTTTGGAGCAGTGGACAGCGACTCTGCTTTCTAAATCCAAGGCCGTGGGATCGATTCCCGTAACTGGAAAATGTGAATGAATGTTTTTCAGTATCTGGGTGATATATCTATATAAGTATTCGTGTATATTATTCTTAAAATATTCAGTAGTCATCTTAGTTCCCATAACACAAGCTACGCTTACTTTGGGGCTAGAAGGCGATGGGTGTATTGTAGTATATTTTTTGTTATACATAAAAGGTAGAGGATATCATTTCAAAGTGTATAAATTCAGTTCACTCAGTACCGCATAGCCGGCCAACAACGAAAACGGGCTAAGGATGTAGTCCAACACGCTGGCCCAGTGCGGATTGGTGGACTCCACACACCTTTTGAGAATATTTTGGAGAACTCTCCTCACGATGTTTTCCTTCACCGTTGTAGCAAGCGTTATTTGAATTGCTGAAAAAACGCACATAACTTAGAAAAGTTAGAGATGCGTGCTGGGATTCGAACTCGGCCGCACCGCTTACGAAACGTTTAATATAGTTATTATTTAAAACGAATTACTCGTTTATTATACCTATGTATTTACACACCAACACGTGTACACAACAATATTTCTAGAACTCATCATTTATTTAAAGAACTGAAAATAATCACATCACTATATTTAAAGTAGGTAGGGAATGCTAAATTAAGGCTCAGGTGCTCATGTCCTCATCTCACACTTTATTACCCATTTTAGGTTATATCTCGTACCATCTAAAGTCCTTTTGCTTTAAAAATAAGCCCTATAAAAATCGACTCTGCGGCTTTCAAAATAAAGTCGCATTTCTTTACAGACTCTGTAATCCATTGTTAGTTAAACTGTCTATGGTGTGTTCGGAAGTAAACTTTAAAATGAAGTTCTTAAGGGTCATAATTGCTTTTGGGTAATAAACACAGAGTTTTTCCATTAGCAGAGCGAAGCTCATTGTCCGATAGATCCACAAAAGCCTATTCCGTGTAAGCTCTAAGTTCGCATTGAAATCCTACAACGCGTTGGAATTTAAGATGAATATCTTTATATATATATTTCTTGTGTGCGTGTATATGTCACTAAACGGCTGGACCGATTTGAATGAATTTTTTGGTATGCGTTTGGGTGGCACCCTGGATGGTTTAGATTCACAAATCAGCCCGACAGATGGCGCTGGGGTCCGCTAGTTTCCTTATACAACTTAACATAGCGTTACTTAATGTACGCGCGAATGTGAATAATTCCCTTTGGAATGAACAACGACAAATTATTATGATATGTTTATATAATAATATATTTATAACACATCAAAATCCAAGTTTGTTTAAGCCTATTAATAAAAATAAATTATTTAATAACATAAGAAGTCAAGTATTTATTTTATTTCCAAATCTCATATAGTACAATTCAATGTGTCGATAATTTAACGCCTAAAGCAGTGTATTTATTATGAAATAAGTCTATTTCAAATATTGATTGATTCATTCATTCATAGTACACCAGTTGTTGCCCGCGGCTTCGTACGCGGTTAATTGTTTTTTTTTATGTATCCGGCCAGCATGTATATGCCGGTAATGCGTTGATGTGAATGATGATGATTATTTAATACATTTTTCTGATACCATTTGCAAGAAAGTGCAAGCACAGCTGATATTAGGGACGTCTCAAAATTATCTTAGAAAAAGTTGTGAATGAAAAGTTTTCTATTATCTTTAAAAATATTGAGTAACAATTCAACTGGAGAGCGTTCCCTTTGTCGGTATTTGAAACAAAGTTCTTCTAGAACTTCAAAAACACGTAAATAAAAAACCTACGCAGGGTATACCATTTTGTAAGCATACATCATAAACTACTGTTGATATACCTTTTATAGCCAATTATGGTTTACGCGGAGCATGTATTGTTGATGACCTCATAATTTTTATCAGCCGAGTACCAGCCAATACACTGGACTATGAAACAAAAGCCTTATCTAATGACATGCCGTTACAATCTGCAAACTACTCATACACAACAAAGGAAGCATACAAAACTAGACTCTACCGCACTGTTAATTAAGATCACATTTGTTTTAGTCATCACCGCAAATCTGTTTATAGCTAAAATGTACAGGCATGTTAAGTCAAAACGTACACGGGAAAATCAACTTTAACGATAATGTTTATAGGAATTAAAATAAATTATATTATAAATACATGAGTGTTACTTAAAACAACGCGTTTCATTGTTCATTGAGTCCACAATAGCCTGCTTTATAACTTAAAATATGTTCTAATATTATGAAACCTTTGTGCTTCGAGATGTAGTTGACTTTTCTTACCTAGCCTTGCCTTATGTTTAGAGCTATTTATTTTATTTACTTTGAGACTCAGTTACAAGAAAACTAATTAAATAGGTTTACGCCTTTCGGCGAAATTCCTCTTTGAAGTTTCCATTTAACCAGCCATTGTAGAATAGAACCCTAAGGCAACCCTTTTAAATTTACCTTTATTATAATGAAGCTTTAAATCTTTCTTAATAAAGGAGCTATCTAGTACAAAACTATTTTTTTTTTTAAATACCTGTATTTTCTGAGATGGATATGTTCAAACATACAAACAAAAACTATTCTGCTTAGTAATATTAGTATATTAGCGGTTCCCCGCGACTTTATCCACATACAAATTCTGATAAGCAAATTTAACGTACAAGCTTGCATTGACAACGACCAAATGTCTGTGTGTATTGCCCCTTTTTTTTAAATGGACTTGTATTTTCTGAGATTAGTACGTTGAAACATACAAACAAAAACTGTTCAGCTTAATATGTTTAATATATTAGAGTTTCCCCGCGACTTTATCCACGTACAAATTCTGATACTCAAATTTAACCATACAAACTTGCATATATATGATCACAGGCTGGGCCGTTACTATCTTAGACAGCATCATCACTTACCATTAGATTTAGTAGTAGCAGAGTTTTTGGCACAAACCTCGTCCGGGGAACTCCCGCTATGCTTATATCTGCCGCAAAGCAGTATTGTTGGTATGAAGGGCGGGTTGCCGGTGTAATTACAGGCACATAAGTATTGACAGCCGATTGGCGCAGTGGCAGTGACCCTGCTTTCTGAGTAGAATACCGTGAGTTAGATTCCCACAACTCGAAAATGTTTGTGCGATGAACATAAATAGTTTTTCAGTGTCTTTGTATTTATCTGTATATTATAAGTGTTTATGTATATTATCCATAAACATAATAAACAGTATTTTTTTTTATTTGGAAAACAAACAGCTATAAATAATTTGTTACAATGGATAAACTTAATTATCGACCTTACACAAGCCAATAAAGTTTTCACTATTAATTAAAATAATCTAATGATACGGGAGTTTTGTTTAATCATAGGGATAAGTAACTTATACTAAATAATACATAGTATCTAGTCATCTAGACGGCGATGTGTGTGCTGTCGTAGTATATTAATTCATTTATTTATTAACAACGACGCCTCTGGTTGATAAACACAGGGCGGATTGTTGCGGAACGTGTTCCTTGCATGACATCCTTAGTGATGCACTGTTTAAACGCAATTACTACCAATTATTAATATAAACAAGTTTTTTTTGACGTGACGTCTTATAATTGGATGGATGACGTATGCGGCGTTACCTCGCTCTGAGGCGTTCCATTCAAGGCCTCCGCGTTCGACATCTGTCTCTCTCCTACTTGAGTGAGCGATGCGTCCGCGTGGACAGCTTCTATACAATAATACATTTACATGTTTTCGTCAAGGATGAAGTGCAGTGAAAATTGAATGTGGTGTCAATTGTTTATAGCAACGATAATATCTATCAAACAAATAAAATTAAAATTTTCTTTTGAAAAATGCAACCATTCCATCAGTATTTTCTTACGACGTTGTCACGTTCAACTATCGTCAGTAAGCCGACTTTACTTGTTTTTTTATATTAATAATTAACCGATTGGTACACTGAACTGCAATATTCAAGGGCGAACAAGTAGTGGGAAAAAAGGCCAATCGAATAACATCGTCATATAACATAATGATAAATGTAAACAAAGAGCCAGAGAGAATACCAGGATATTATAAACAGCGGAGAGGTATAATGAGCAAATTAGTCCGACCGCAACCTTAATGACTTATTGCCTCCCCAGTGAGCTTATTACTTATTTTTATGCCGAAAATAAGACGCAAAATTAATATTGTATTCCATAAGGGATAATAAATTTACCGGATGGAAGAGGCCTCCTTGTTAGATGAAAACATTTTTTGACTTATGAAAAAAACCGACTTTGCTATACAACTTAAAAGCAAGATATAAATATTTTCTTGTGCATATATATAAAAAAAGAAACTCCTTATAGGTTTAGCCCAATCAGTGTTACATACCATAATTTGACGGCCGAGTGGCGCAGTGGGCAGCGACCCTGCTTTCTGAGTCCAAGGCCGTGGGTTCGATTCCCGCAACTGGAGAGTGTTTGTGTGATGAACATGAATGTTTTTCAGTTTCTGGGTGTTTATCTGTATATTATAAGTACTTATGTGTATTATATTCATAAAAAAATATTCATCAGCTATCTCAGTACCCATAACACAAGCTACGCTTACTTTGGGGCTTGATGGCGATGTGTGTATTGTCGTAGTATATTTATTTATTTATTTATAAACCAAATCTCCGCAAATTTGAACACATACATCGTATGTGAGTCGTCAACGTGTCTTTATACTTAGTTTCGCAGACATTCCAGTAGAATTTAAAAAAACATCTCCAATAATAGCACTTCATCATATAAACTCATTACCGGCCCACTATAGGGCACGGGTCTCCTCCTACGATCGGGAGGGGTTAAGACACACTAGACATTGCGAATAGGTGGACTCCTTAGACCTTAGAGAACAATGAGGAGTACTCTAAGGCATACAGGTTTCCTTACGATATTTTCCTTCAACGTTGAAGCAAGACATATTTTAATTGTCTAAAACGCACCTTGGAAAGTTAGAGGTACGTGCTGGCATGCGAACTCCGCCCTCTGAAAGTCTTTTTTATTTATTTTGTCGAATTTCCGCACACTGGGCTATCACCGCTTATTAATATATAATTACTACATAATAGCACTTAATATACGTTTAATAATAACTTAATTATCGTGCTAAAACTTTACCTAAAATTGCTGATGCGAAATAGCGCGCTCTGAAAGGTTAGTAATTAGCTCCATTAGCAGGCTCAATTAGATAGACGTAATTAATGCGTACCGTGTATTTGACGGCCGAGTGGCGCAGTGGGCAGCGACCCTGCTTTCTGAGTCCAAGGCCGTGGGTTCGATTCCCACAACTGGAGAGTGTTTGTGTGATGAACATGAATGTTTTTCAGTGTCTGGGTGTTTATCTGTATATTATAAGTACTTATGTGTATTATATTCTTAAAAAAATATTCATCAGCTATCTCAGTACCCATAACACAAGCTACGCTTACTTTGGGGCTAGTTGGCGATGTGTGTATTGTCGTAGTATATTTAATTTATTTATTTATTTATTTACATAAAGTTTAATATAATCGGACATAGTCACTGTAGTAACTGATTAATGGGTTTATCCATAAACTTATTACACAACGTGTAACGGGATTACGAAATACTCTTGAAGGGTAAATAAGTATATTTCATAAAAAATCGCCCTGTAAAAATATTAAGTCAAAATCAGCTTATTTATTTTTCATAACCCTGTTGAAGATAAAAGACCGACACATGCATAGTACCTACGATACGTACGACGCGTACCTAATAAAGTGACAAGAGTCTTTGATTTTACTTTTGCATGTGATAACAAAACAAAACTGTAACTGAAACAATAAAAACAATGGCAATGGTTTACTATAAAACTATTAGCGGTTAGGTTTCACATATAAGTCTCAGAGATAGTAAAATAATGTATCTCTAAAGTCTCTAAAGAAAAAATCAAGAATGCTTTTTAAAAAAACGTATGAAATTCAAATTCAAATATTCTTCATTCATATCATAGGCGTGATGAAGCGTTCATACCTCGACCGTAACAATAGGAAGATCTTCCTCCGAGCGGGTGATCGTGCTCGGAGACCGAGGTCCAACATTCATTTTTGGAAGTTGTATATATAGGCATTCTTAGTTAACACTTCGCTAGCGCGATGCAGGATTTTTGTGGCGCCATCTAGTTTTCCAGACCACTACATCACAATTATGCAAACATATTACATAATTGTGAGGTGATGGTGATAACTACGTTCGCAAATATAAACCTACAACTACGAGGGCGCCATGGTCTTAGAAGAGCCCTCAACAACAGCTATCATACCGAATCCTCGACCCGCTCTTTTCATGTTATATGCGTTTTAAGCAATTGAAAATATCACTTGTTTTGACCGCCAACGAAAACACCGTAAGGAAACCTGCCTGAGAGATGTATGAAATTGTAATAAAATCTCTTTGGCTATACTATTTGTATCAGGCTGGTTTCGGTAACATTAAAAGTTTAAATTTTAAAGAAGATAATTCCAAATTCAAATTCGGAAAATGTGTGATTTTTATTTGTTTTTCGTACTGTAAAAATGAGTGAATCTAATGAAGAAATTCGATGCATTTCAAAATTTTACTACAAAATAGGTAAATTTGCGATGTTTATGGACTAATGCAGCGTCTGTGAGAGTAGCACAAATTTGGTTTAAGCGTTTTCAATCCGGAAATTTTGATGTCGAAGACGCACCTCGCTCTGGTCGCCCTATTACGGATAAAATGGATGCCATTTTTTAAAAAGTGGAGCAAGATCTTAATATCAGTTACAACGTAGCTGAAGAATTGGGAATTGACCACAAAACTGCTTTGGCGCATTTGAAAATAACTGGGTACACAAGAAAGCTGGATATTTGGGTACCTCACGAGCTCACTGAAAGAAACCTAATGAACCGTGTACTCATTTGTGAGTCTTTATTACGATTAACGAATCATTTTTGAAGAAGCTGATAACTGGTGATGAGAAGTGGATCATGTACGACAAGAACGTGCGAAAAAGGGTGTGGTCAAAGGCCGGTCAGGCTTCACAGACTGGCGAAACCCGGATTAACTCTCAACAAGGTGATGCTGTGTGTGTGGTGGGATTGGAAGGGCATTATTCATTATGAGCAGTTACCACCAGGTACCATCGATTTTGAACTCCACTGCGAACAACTGATGAGATTAAAGCAAGAAGTTGGGAGAAAGCGGCCGGAATTAATCAACAGAAGGGGTGTGGTTTTTCATCATGATAACGCTAGACCTCACACATCTTCAGCCACTCAGCAAAAATTAAGAGAGTTGGGCTGGGAGGTGTTAATGCATTCAGATTTCCACCTGTTTCGGTCTCTTCAGAATTTTTTAGGCAGTGACAGGTTAACATCACGAGAGGACTGCCAAAACTACATGTCGCGGTTTTGTGATCAGAAGCCCCAAAATACCTTTAGCAATAAAATATAATATTTACAATAATTTATTTAGCAAGATGGCAAAACGTTAACGAACAAAATGGTACCTACATACTCTACTTAAATGTAAATAAACTATATAAAAATTGTTTAGAATTTTCTTAAAGAATGCGAAGAAACTTTTTCCCCAACCTAATAAATGAGAACACACATCGCTATCTAGCCCCAAAATAAGAGTAGCTTGTGTTATGGGTGCTTAGATAGCTGATGAATATTTTTATAAACTAATATACATAAATAACTGAAACATAAAGCTAAACACCCAGATCCTGAAAAAACTTTATGTTCATCCCACAAAAATTTTCCAGGTAATCGAACCCGCGGCCTTGGTAAGCAGAGTCACTTCCCACGGCGCCAATCAGCTGTAAAAGTTTGTGAAGCCTGTCAATTCGTATTGGCCACCATGGTGGACTACGGTATAAACCCTTCTCATTCTAAGAAGACCGTGCTTTGTGACTAAAGACCGTGAATGGGGTTTAAAAATGATGATAAATTTTAAGGACATCATCTAAAAAAAGCTTTTTCTAGCCGAAAATGTGTGACGGAACTTAAAATAAGAATTTGTACTAGGAGTTGGCAGCACGTTTAAAATTATATGACGTAAAATACTTTTAACATGACAGCGGCTTAGAGGAAATAGGTAAAATTGAAAATCGAATAGTCTGATATAACCTGGATCTGTCAGTAGGATTCCCTGTATTCATACACTGACACATACGGAATGTAAAATATAGAATTTTCTAAGATAAAATTCTGTTTAATAAAATTGAAACATGTCCCACAAATATTGGATGTGTAGTCTCCCCAAATATATAAAATATTACCAGTTGTCGGAAATGACTGGGACATTTCTCATCGATATTACTGCAGTATCTTGTGGTACTTTGCATATTACATATTTAATTTAGATAAAAAAAAATTGTTTGTTTCGAAAACCGAACCGCGTGGAAACCGTCTTCAACATGCAAACATCTTAATCTTTATGACCATGTGTGCTCGTAAGTTTAAAGAGGTTTCAATGATTTTTTCCAGCTTTTCAACTTTTTAAATCTTATAATACTTTTTGCATGTATTTCACTACTAATAAGTGAATTTAAGAACGGGTCAATAAATATAGTTTTATCGCACAAACGAACAATAAAAAAAAAAAATATTAAATAAATTATCACAGGGGGTCTACGTGCTTGGGCCGTCAATAATTTGCCAGATTGTTTGTGGCACACCATCTTCTATAACAAGAGCCTCATTCGTGTGGCATGCAAGGAATACGTCCTGAAATGTGCCATCAACCTAAAGCGTAGTTGTTAAGCCATAACTGCCCCTAATGACTGGAAAATATCACAAGGAGCTCCACTATTAATAAAGTTTTAGCATTTATAATGGATTGTGTGGATAGTCAGGCAGTATGGTCACCCTAAACTTCCATGATATTACACTACTACAATATTGTGCACGACACTATAACGTGTCCAATGACATTAAAGCCCTGCAAAGGTTATTTATTCCGCGTAGCGCCACGTAGTTGCTACGTCGTAGCTGTGCAGCTACGTCTGTGGGCAATAACTTTGTAAGTCACGTCATGTGGAGCGACTGACGTTTATTGTGAAAGTTAGTTTTATCTTCTCCGTCAAAGCGGTCTATATTTATTTATATGTTGTTTCATCTGTTGCTTTATAGTTCTCAAAGTTCTCATTAGCTTGTGGTAAATGAGATTTCGTTATGTTTGTTTTCTGAAAGCGTTCCATCCTTTTATTACTCGTCCGAGAAAGTACTATCTTATTTCTGCCGCTAAGCAGCATTGCTGTGTTCCGGTCTGTAGGGCGTGGTTGCCGGTGTTATTACAGGCACATGAGACTTAAAACCTACGCTTCAAATTAAAGGACACAGGGCGGCGTCAGGTGTGCCATCAGCTTTGTTCGTCAACTATTAAAAAAAAGAGCCTTTTATTATTCCTTGATTGAAGTACAAAAAATATAAACAAAATAAAACATAATAAATAGAAAAAAAATAGATAAGAATATAAGCTATTGCAAATTTTTTATGAAACCAAGGACCCTTGTGGGTAAAGGCCTCCTCCATTTTTTTCTGCCACCCAGCTCTGTTAAGCGCTTTCAAGCCAGTTCTCGCCAGCCACACTCTCAATTTCATCTGCCCATCGGACCTTTGGTCGACTCCGTTTTCTAATGCCTTTTGGACCTTTCCATACCGATGTGCATTTTGTCCATTTGTTATTAGGCGCACAGCGACGTAACCTGCCCATTTCCATTTCTGGCTATTGCTATAGGTTAACGCATCTGTGACTTTGGTTTTATTCCTGATAGTATTAAACTCAAAGATAAACATCTTTGAGTTTAATATTTAGAATGCTCCTTTCCATAGCACGTTGCCAGGTAAACTATCCCTAAAAAAAATATCAATAATAGTCAAGGATAGGCATATTGGTGTTTCATAAAATGTTACCACTTTTTTTTTTATTACAGGTAGTTCTTGACTGCAATAAATACTGGTTGTAATTAATGATGCGTTCCAAGATGGCAGCAGGCTAACCTGGATGTTATGGCAATTATATTAAACACATACTCCTAATCGATTTTGGTAGAGTCGTAACGAAAAGCTACACCGTTTGTAAATGGTCTTTAACTGGCCACATGTAATATTAAATTCCTAAATTGCCTATTCGAAACCGGGACTTCCCCAGTTATAATCACACACCCACAGGCCCCCCTTAAAAGGTGTACTCATCGGTTTCTACCAAACCTTATCGCGGAACGTTACCTGTATTGCTTGACTTACGGGCTTTGTCCGTAATCTCATAGAAAAGTAATAATCTCTTTCCGGAAGTTTAAGCACTCTCGCACACTAACCTGAACAAAAGTAATTTGATTGTGTTGTTGATAAGAGTTTAGTATTTACTCGTAGCTACTCTGTGGTACTACTACCATCGCAGTAGATCACCGACCAGTCTGCCCAGCGTGGTGATTATTGGGATACCCTACCTTGGGCAGAGGCATCTATTATTAAAGTAGACTGACACTACAAATAATGACAAGGTTGCTTGGAAGCATCCAGCTCCGCTTTCATCTGTCACAAGATAGAAAAAATGAATGTTAAAATGTAAATTCTTGATGTTGGAAAAGAGCAACTGCTGAGTTTCTTGCCAGCTTCTTCTCGGTAGAATCTGCCTTCCGAACGGAAGGTGGTAGAGTCACTACAAACAGACAGACTTGACGTTTCAAAAGTGCTTATATTGGGCCTACTTGAAATTAATGAATTTTGAATCTGAATTTGAACAAAATTTAGTAAAGAGTGTTATAGAAAGTTGATGATATCCTTGGCTCCAGATATAGAGAGAGACGTGCGCGAGATTTTTTCAATGGTTTTGGACACAAAGCACTTGCAATAATGTCTGGGTGAGGGTTCTGTATATTATTAATTCTATGTCTACTACTTTTTTCTTTATATTCTTTTTTGCTTTTGTGTTTGTCTTTTCCTTATTTCATGTACAAAATATTTAGTGGAAATTAATAAATACTTGGACGTCCTTCCTGGCCTAGCGGTGTGCAATGTGGTTTTAAGCTGAAGGTGTTGGATTCGATTCCGGGACAAATTGGGAATTAATAATTTCTGAATTTTCGGCCATGGCTAGATACCCTACTGACGTAGACGTGCCACTAAGCAATTTCAAGTTCCGGTACGATGACGCGGTGAAACCGATTAGGGGTATGGTTTGAATAACTGGCATACTGCCTAACAGGTTAGCCCGCTACCATCTTAGACTGCAGCATCACTTGGTAAGTGAGATTGCAGTAATGGGATAACTTGTAGTGGAATAAAAATTAAAAAAAATTATAAGCGGTGATAGCCTCGTTGTTAGAGCTTTGACCTCTCCTTCTGGGGGTCAGGCTCAAGTTCAATCCTCGGCACGCACCTCTAACATTTCGGAGTTAAATGCTTTCTTTAATATAAGCAATCAATCAATATAATATAAGCAATTTAATATAAGCACTGGCCTCAACGGTGATGAAAAACATCGTGAGTATTGGAAAAAGTTGGCGTTACTGGGCGGAACTCCATGATATATTATGAAAATTAAGTTTAATTCTCTATATTCCGCGAAAAGCAGGAGAATCCGTATGTGTGTAATTATTAATAAATAAATAAATATGAATGTAAATATACTACGACATTACACACATCGCCACCTTGCCCCAAAGTAGGCGTAGCTTGTGTTATGCGTACTAAAATAGGTGATGAATATTTCTGTTAATATAATACACAGAAATACTTATAACATACAGATAAACACCCTGAAACACATTAAAACACATTCATGTTCATCACACAAACATTTTCCATTTGTAGGAATCTAACCCACGGCCACGACGCAGAAAGTAGGTTCGCTGCCGATTGCGCCAGTCGGCCGTCAATTTTTTTTTTTTTTTTATAATTAGGAGGGGAAAATATCCTCATGGACATCCCTATGGATATTGCCGGACTCCTACCGACTAAAAACCCCTCCTGCCTTTAAAACGTTAGTGTACCTGCCATTTGGCCTACCACTAACGTCGCTGTCCTTTTACCATCCTTCTCTTTCGTCCCTTTCCTTTACTTTTATTATCTCTTCCATGTATTTTTTTATAGATTCCCATTTCTCTGATGCCTCTGGCATTATGGAGGTTAGGTTTTCTGTCTTTATTTAACTTCCTCAATTCAGCCGTGAATTACTAACGCGTTTTTCGCAGATAGTAGCAAATTAAGCTTAATTTTCATAATAAACATCGTGATGAAACCTGCATACCTGAGAGTAATCCATAACGTTCTCAAAGGCGTGTGAACTCTACCGACCCGACCAACCAATTAATAATGGTGATGTACTTACTTGAGCTTAGAGTGTTCATTATCATCACCTCAACCAATCGACGTCCACTGCTGGACATAGGTCTTTTGTAGGGAGTTCCACAATACACGGTTTCGGGCCGATGCCTCCAGAGGCTCTCTGTGACTCGCCTGATATCATCCGTCCACCTCGTTGGGGGACGACCTACGCTGCGTTTACCGGTGCGGGGTCGCCATTCCAGCAGCCCAACGTCTATCGGTTCTCCGAGCTATGTGACCTGCCCATTGCCACTTCAGCTTCGCTATTTCGGTAACTCTAGTTCTTCTACGGATCTCCTCATTTCTGATTTGATTTTTCTTTTAAGATCAAATCTTAGAGTGTTGCGCGAAGTTAATATAATCATTCCAAATCTTCAGATAGCAGTTCTAATTTAGCTTTACCTTATCTTCAGGGAAGTGTAGGAAAAGGAACTAAACTACTCAATTCAATCTGTCACCTGTAGATTTTGGATTAGATTCTATACAAACAAATTACTTCAGATCGGATTGAGATAATCGGAATGAGTTCGCAATGGAAACGTTTAGGATTGAAATCAATTTCAGTTAGTAAATGAGCGGATTAAACTTCTTTGCAATACAACTGTATCCTTAATAGAACTTATCCTTTCATTTATTACAAACTAGTTAATACCCCGAGTTTGTTCGCGTGGATTATGGTTTTTATTCCTGCGGGAACTCTCATATTTCCCGGGTTAAAAAGCCTATGTGCTATTGCAGACTACAATCTATCTATGCATCAAATTTCAGCCAAATCGGTTCAATAGTTGCGACGTATCTTCTTATGGATACGGGAGCTATCAAAACATGCCAATGGCTGGAATATATATGACTTTGGGTATTTTATGATTGCTACACCACATGTTGTGAATCCACTATGAAAATGCACCTAATCCTCTTTTGCTTCTGGTAATATGTAAAACTTAAATAATGAATAAATAAATAAATATACTACGACAATACACACATCGCCATCTAGCCCCAAAGTCAGCGTAGCTTGTGTTATGGGTACTAAGATAGCTGATGAATATTTTTATGAATATAATACACATAAATACTTATAATATACAGATAAACACCCAGACACTGAAAAACATTCATGTTCATCACACAAGCATTTTCCAGTTGTGGGAATCGAACCCACGGCCTTGGACTCAGAAAGCAGGGTCGCTGCCCACTGCGCCAATCGGCTGTCAGAATGAATTAATACACTTTTATTGTACACCACAGAGAAAACTTATAGAGATACAAATACAACAGCACGATAAGGTAGAACGTATAATTTGGCGGCCTTATCGCTAAATAGCGATCTCTTCCAGGCAACCAAAGGCATACAAGAAAATACTATACAAAATTAGTAATAAATAATATTGTATTTTTGTATAACCTGGATAGCAGCTTCATTTTTGTGCCTTTTGGAGTAGAGACTTTGGGACCGCGGTCCGGAGGCAAGAGCCTTTTTCAAAGAATTATCGAAAAGGGTTATCGAGTCTACTGGTGATCCTAGAGTGGGCAGTTACCTTGGCCAACGAATTAGTTTGGCCATCCAAAGGGGCAATGCTGCCAGCATCTTAGGAACTGTGCCTCGCTGCGGTGGTTTCGAGGACGTTTTAGATTTTATTTAGTTTTAAATAGTTTATTTTAGGTTATATTTATATTTTAAAGAAACAATATTACTATAATAAAATTATCCAAATGTTAAAAAAATTAATAATATTGTGATGTTTTTTTAAAGCTTGGTGGGGAGCCTTCTCATTCTGAGAGGCGACGGGCCGGTTAAGGGTTGATACGATGATGCCTGAAGAAGTATATATTTGCTATATTCCGTGATTATCATACATAGAGTATAGACTAATAATTTTACAATTAACACGAAAAGTTAATAAGTATATAAATGTATATAGTAAGTATACATAATGCTTATTGAATAGACTTTATCTATTAATATTTCTTCCAAGTTGATGTCATTATAAGTTACTGAACTATAAAGTTGTGATAGACATACGCATTACAGTTAAGGATTCACTTTAACAACTTTAGCGCGGAACCCTAAACATTTGAATGACAAGGTCGGCCTATTTTATCTTGGAAACAACACCGGAATTCGAATTATTTAACGAATAAATTTCTCACTTCCCTAACTTCGTAACAAAGTTTAAAGTAACAAACTAGGTTTGTTCAGAAACTTTTCAATTTAAAACATTCAGGGCGTTTAGAAATCCAATGAATTATTTAATTAAGCCTACAAATCCGTCGGTTTAAACGTTAAGAGATTCTTAACCATCTTCAGCTTATTAAAAGAGACTTTCTTGGAATTTAAATGCTACCTCGGTTTTGCAAGATTGACTTAATTTGATACGTAACTTCATTAAATGCTTTCTAATTGTTTAGGTTAATTATTTGAAATGGACCGCAAACCTTGTTGGAAAAACGCGTCACGGAAAAATATATATTTTTTAATACTGAACGTACTGAGTGCTGCCAAATGATGGTAACGAAACTTAATCTGTGCATATCGAAAATAACAGGTAGAGGTAAAAAGGTTAAAGTTAAATCAAAGTTATACTACATAATGGTACCTACCTCCCGGCTTCAACGATGGCAAAGATGGCGCCCAGAGTTTTTATCACCTGCATGTTCATATCTTGGGTGGACGACAAATGCATGGCCCCCTGGCTAATTAAGAATAGATAATTAAAATTAAATAAAAACTTTATTCAATTATACAACACATACAAGAGGAATTATTTTTTGTTTATTTGTTTGTTTGTACCCAATAGGCTCCGAAACTATTGGATCAATGTAAATATTTATTTTTCCGATGGAGAATTAAGTTGCTGCTGAACGTACGGGTGGATCAGTGGAAAAACCTTCGCACTGCACATCTGCACAGCGTTTCTTATTCATCTCATGCTTGCTCTCACATCTCTAGTTGAAATACTCACATCGTTCCACAGACTCGCTCCGTTCAGCTACCTTGTGCATCTCTTGTGGAACCCACATCACTCCACAACGTCGCTACGAATCCTCGCTCCGCTCAGCTACCTTGCATATCTCTGGTGGAATACTCACATCGCTCCACAATCTCGCTTCGAATCCACGCTCCGCTCAACTACCTTGCAAATCTCTGGTGGTATACTCACATCGCTCCAAAACCTCGCTACGAATCCTGGCTCCGCTCAGCTCCCTTGCACATATCTGGTGGAAAACTCGCATAGCTTCACAACCTCGCCACGAACCCTCGCTCCGCTCAGCTACCTTGCACATCTCTGGTGAAACACTCACATCATTCCACCGCTTTTCTATCAAACCCTTCACCGCTCAGCGGCTTTGCACATCTCTCGTGGTAACGCACCCTCAATACGAGTCATTATAATAAACCCCAGACTGTGAGTAATTGTATAACCCGAGAGAGTGTTTATTTGCCTAATGTCTCCCCGATTGATGTATATTCAAGTATTCCGTTTAAAAATTCGTTTATTACTTATATCACAGTAATTAATTAGTTCTACAAGCTATTATTTAACGTTTGGGGGGCCGAATTCTAACTCTAACTTTTAAAGTTATGTGAGTTTCAAGCTATTTAAATGTCACTTGCTTGAATGTTGAAGGAAAAAATCCTGAGAAACGGAACAAGTCTGAGAGTTCTCTTTGATGTTCTTAAAGGTGTGTGGATACCATCAATCCGCCCTGGGCCAGCGTGCTGTACAGCCTTAACCCCTTTTTATTGTGGGAAGAGACCCGTGCGCTGTAGTGGGCCGTTAAAGGGTTGACATGATGATGATGACAATGAGATGAATAAAAACACTTGCAAAGTACAGTGCTGCACATTCTCGCACAATGCTGCTTGTACATCTCTTGTGAAAACGCAGCCTAAATACGAGTCATTATATTAAATCCCAGACGGTGAGTAATTGTATTATAAGCCCCAGAGAGTGTTTGTTTTGCCTAATGTCTCCCCGATTCATGTATATTTAAGCATTCCGTCTAACAATTCGTCCATTAAATTTCTTGCATTGTTACTCGCTTGTTTTACATTAATTAATTATTTCTACAAGCTTTTATTTAACTTGATTTGTTAGAATTTCGTTCCGGTTCATTTATAATTACATTTTCACTCGCAGGCATTCATTGGGCCGGAAATTTGGCATACTTGTGTAACTTCGTAAATGCCTAATTTCTTAGTTCTAAAATATCCAGTATTGACTTGGTTTTTTTTACTAACTCCATCAATGTTGCAACTAGGTCAAAAATAAGTAATTTTTGTTTACCATTTTAAATATATTTCACATGTTTCTGATGGGCCCATTTAAATTTCAGATATATATGACAAAAGTTCTATTGTCTGCAGCGACAAAAATTACAGAAAATCTTCCGCGGTATCTGATATTGCATAAATAAGCATTGTTTACGCAATCATACAAAATATTATCACGCCTGAACTCTTAAAAGGTGTATGCGGTATATCAGGGTACACCCATATTGTCTTTATTATATTTATTGTTTCTATTATGTATATTTTGTTTTTTTTTTTATTAAGTATGTATATTTTTGTAATTTATGTTTATTATTTAAGTATTACTTTGTGTTCATCCTAATTCTTTTTCACAACTTCATGTATTCAATTTGATTTCCTAGGTTGCCTGGTAGAGATCGCTTTTAAGCGATAAGGCCACCTATTGTTCCTTTTCTCCTTTTTTTTCTAAATCTTGCTTTTTTATTTTTTTATTTGGTGTACAATAAAGTGTATTTTCATTTCATTTAATTTCATTTTCTATGAAGTTTGTAGTATAAAGTTAGTTATATATTTATGACGGAAAGCTGAATACTTGATTTATAAAAAAACTTTTTACGTTTTAGTTGGTACAGTATTTATTTAAGAGGGTTTTTATGGTTAAAAACAACCCAAGAAGGTCTTATAAATGATAATCGTTATCGATCAAAGGTAACATTAAAGACACTTGCACAATTGAACCGCAGCTTCTGATGCCGACCGGGTTCGAAATATCGGTTGTGTCAAACCGCACGATGGTCCATCCGACGAACCACAAACCTTGAAGTCTACCGCTATTCGACATTTATCTCGCAATCAAATATTGGACGCTGGCTGTCTTTTGTAATTGAAATTCGTTTAACACAAGTTTAATACTAATTAATGCGGTTAACCTGGATGTAAACCGCATAAAATTTTCAGTTTCCTGTAAAATAAAATTTTCATTTGGAATATGTTAATATTCCCTCTAAAAAATAATACTTAAAGCGAAGCTTTTAATAAAATATATATTTTTGTTGGAATTGTATCTTGTTGGGAAATTATTAGCTATTATTATAATTACAGGCCAATTTTGAAGTTTGTAATAATTATTATTTTGACTGAAGGAAGACTCAGGTCTCCTCTCACAATGAGAAGGGGTTAAGGCCGTAGTCCACCACGCTTGCCCACTGCGGATTGGTGGACTCCACTCCATTCGGTTTCCTCACGAGGTTTTCCTTCACCGTTGAAGCAAGTGATATTTTAATTGCTTAAAACGCACATAACTTAGAAAAGTTGGAGATGCGTGCTGGGATTCGAACAAGGACCATCCGGAAGTCCTACCCACTTTGCTAACAGTGCTTCGATTATTCAGGACACATCGACAATTTCATTATTGAACCCATATTATTAAAATTCTCTTTCTTCCTTATCCAGTAGGAATTCGGAACAACCAGCTTTTTAGGTTAAATCAAAGGGTCAAAAGCAGAAGATTAAGCCTGACCAAAAACATACAGACCAAAAAAATATTCGAATTACATTATCATTCATTTAGCACAAGATATAAGATTATATGCGAATATAGGTTTCATATCATCAGTTCGTTAACGTCCAGCATCCTACTGGTGGGGGCACTCATAGGAGAGCTTTAGAGCATAGACCCACCATGCTGTTTCAATGCGAGTGGGTGGGATGCAACGATTATCATCACACGTTAGTGATAATAAACGAGACCAACAGCTTAACAAGACGTTTTGATCTCGGAGCCACGAGGTAAGGCCAATTTTCGGGGTCATACTGGGTTTTTTATTGACTAATACGTCGAAGGAATTGATCCGTACTTGCAAAACGCTTTTCTTTTTAATTTCTCTACAAGTTAGCTCTTGAATGCAATCTCACCTGCTGAAGGTGCAATCTAAGATGGTAACCGGCTAGGGGTACCTATAGCAGTTTTATTAAACAGATACCCCTAATAGATTTCACTGCGACATCATACCGGAACACTTAATCGCTTAGCGGCACGTCTTTGTCGGTAGGGTGGTAGCCAGTTACGGCCGAAACCTCCGACCAGACCAACACTATATCATAAAGGCACTTTTTATACCTAAGTTTTCATGCAAATCTGGTTAATGCTGTAAAGCGTAAAGGAGCAAAGTTTCAGTAAGGTTCATAAAGTAACAAGAATCTGCTATTTTGAAACTTTGAGGGTAGTGAAGCAAGTATAATACCTGCTTTAAAGCGTTAGGCAAACGTTGGTGTTTTATAACTAGAGAAGAAACCAGGGATTTGTAAGCGTGTCACACTGTTGAATATATACTTTCAAACTTTAAAAACGTGCGTCTGTTTCATTAGATATTTTATTATTTGATTGCTATCCACGTTCGGCTCGATCACTGCGCTATTTTATAGGGAATTAAAAAAAAAAAAGGAGAAAAGAGAAGAGAAATAGAGAAACATTTGTTACCCGTGTTAGGAGTAACCTATGTACTTCGGGACGAAGTACGTGTCAGTATGGCCATGTTAGAATATAATGGAAGAATCAACTTGATAATTCTCATGATTTATTATGATTTAATGATTGTTGCTCTGGAGTTTCTTCCGCCACTTCTTCTCTATGACATATGAACCCCTCCGAAGTGGTAATAGTATAAAAAGGAAATATTAAAGAAAAGATGAATGTGAACCAACATACGACCAACATATCAACATATATAGAGTGTTGCTTGTTTCATTTTTATGTCATTTAATTTGGGGTTTATCATTACTTCTATCAGAAGAATTTAGAAGAGAAGTCTATTAACATAATTAGTTCAAAGAAAATTGAAAGTGTTAAACAAGAGGTTAACACTTTCAACTAATAAGTAGAATTTTCTCTTCTTTCATATATCAAGACTGACTTACAAAAAAATTCTTTTAACCGCGGCTTCGTTTGCGGTTTTTTGGTATTTCATGAATCCTGTACCGTACATTTTTCCAGGATAAAAAGCAGCCTATCTTTTAATCAAGGTTGGATAGCTCCCTGATTTGAGGTTTTAAATCATAAAGCCTCAAAATCAGGGAGCCTTTTTGGATACACTTTGTTGCCGAGCTGCACGCCACGTTAATAAAGTGCCTTCGTGTACGCGGCGCCTTAGGAAGCGGTGAGATGGAAACGGACAGACGTCAAGACCGCTTAGGGCTAATTAAAACTGATCTTAATTAACACGGGCACCGCCTTTGAACATAGCAGAACCAAGACTAGGTCTGCTCACTGCTTTGCCCGCGTATAACATTCCCTAATAATGTTACAATTGCTACTTGGTTAGCAATAAACTTACAGAGTTTACGGTTGCACACGAATGCCTATTGGCCACAGCAGTTTGAGTTGGCAACGAGCTACCGACTTCGCACGATTGCGGCTTATTCCATGGCCTTACAAAATAATCCAATCTTAGATTATGTTTAAATTTTTTAGTCGGTGCCAAGTAAAATGTAAATTACTTTTTTATATTACCTAACAAGGAAAGTACCTAGTAATTTTCTACATTTTACTAGGCAACGACTCAAGAATTCCTTTGATTACTCCAGGATCCCTCCGACGAATCACCAAATTAAAATGGGACCACCCCTGAGGTACGAAAAAAAACAAATTAAAAAAAACAAAAGCTCCTAATTTTTTTTAAACGATTGAAAATGTTAGAGCCGGGGATCGAACTCGTTCCCCCGAAAGAGAAGTCGAAGCTTTACCCACTAGGCTATCACCGGCTCAAAAATATGATATACCTCGACTACAGTTAATTCCGTTCACACAGATTTGGTTGCCTGATAGAGATCGCTATGTAGCGATAAAGCCGCCAAATTGTTTACTTTTCGTTTCATCTTTATTTACAAAGTGTATTCATTCATTTATTTCTTTACTAGCCTTATGGTTCTGTATAAAACGTGTAAAAAGTTAATTTAGTATACGCAAACCTGTGTTCGTATCACTAGTATCATAACCAGTACCCTAATATACTGCATGAATGCTCTACTAGGCACAGATGTTCTTTTTCACACGGTATACTGATATGTTGAATAGGCCCATCTAACTACTTAGAGAGCTATTTTACTTTAAATACTTCAACTTAATTAAAAGGGTTCTATAATTGTGGTATAATGAATGAATAATATCCTTTTTTGTATATAATCATCACCATCATGAATTCAATTGATTGACCTAGATAGCTGGGCATAGGTATTTGGTAGGGAGTTCCAAAGGCCTCTAGCGGATCCATGCGACTTGCTTCATGACCTCTACCAACGCTTCGTTTACAGGAACAATCGGCGCTTTTGGGACAGCAATCTCCATCGATTCTCCGAGCTACGTGCCCTTTCCATTTCCACTTTAGGTTCGCATCTCTTTGAGCTATGTTGGTAACTCTTTTTCTTCTACAGATCTTCTCAATCCTGATTTGATCATATGGAGAGTACTTTAAGCACAGCTCTCTCCATCGCTTGTTGTGTTACCCAAAGCCTTCTTAGGAGGCCAATAATTAGAGAAGAAGAAGAAGAAGAAATACTTTATTGCACACAAACATCAGAATATACATAAAATATAGAATAAACAACGACAAGAATTATAGGCATGCAAAGGCGGTCTTATTACTGCAAGCAATCTCTTACAGGCAACCTAGAGATCACGTTTGAGAGCCATAATATATCACTGGCAAAAAGCATTGTTCGCAACACAACTGTACAACAAAGACTAATGCAAATACAAAAGAAAGACACAATCTTACCTTCCGCCACAGCTTTACCAACTCTCCAAGCATTCCATAACTCTGACTATAGCTCTCTCCATCGCCCACTGAGCCTTCTTATGAGACGCATACTAAGCGACCAGGATTGAGATCCGTACAAGAACCAGAGTTACCGACATAGCTCGAAGAGCCGAGAAGTTGAAGTGGCATTAGATGGGGCATACAGCTCGAAGAAACGATGAACTTTGGGGTTCCAAGGTGCGGGAATGTCGACTTAACACCACAGCGCACAAACGCAGCGTTGGTAGACCCCCGACAAGTTGGACAGGTGACATCAAACGAGTCGCAAGACCATGGGAACTCCCTATAAAAGACATATTTCCATCACTGGTCGTCCATATTGGGAACTCCCTATTAAAGACCTATTTCCATCAGTAGTAGTCCATATTGGGAACTCCCTATAAAAGACCTATTTCCATCACTGGTCGTCCATATTGGGAACTCCCTATAAAAGACCCATTTCCATCAGTGGTCGTACATATTGGGAACTCCCTATAAAAGACCCAATTCCATTAGTGGTCGTCCATATTGGGAACTCCCTATAAAAGACCCATTTCCACCAGTGGTCGTCCATATTGGGAACTCCCTATAAAATACCTATTTCCATCAATGGTCGTTCATATTGGGAACTCCCTATAAAATACCTATTTCCATCACTGGTCGTCCATATTGGGAACTCCCTATAAAATACCTATGTCCATCGGTGGTCGTCCATCGGTTGGTATGACGAATTAAAAACGGAGGGAAACTTGTCCTATTCCTTGTAGTCCTTTGGCAGGTGGTCACACTCCCTTGTCCCGTATCCCTTGTCAGGGCATATAATCGGGGGATATAATTATTTCCCCTGCTAATGCTATGCTGGGCTTGCCTTAAGTAACTGTACTTGCACTAGGCCAGAACTGAGCTTCACTATGAAACTAAAATAGGTTACTAGATTAGATTTAGCTTGCAATACGCTTTCTAGATTAATTTCTGGTATCGGCAGGCGATAAAATGTCCCTTGAGCAACAGACAGCTCGCCGCTGAGTGCCCGATATACGAGTAGGTTATAGGGCACTAGTTGATTGTTATCAATTTAATTTGCTAGATGAGTTAGCTTTTAGCACTTACTTCTTGATTAAATGACGTTTACTTTTGAGGTCACAGATATATCTATTTGTGCCTTGTTTCGTAAATGCCTCGTTGGTCCTTTTTTTTCGCTGGGAAATGCGTTTAGGCACCCTTGTCGGAGGCTGCGCAGTCGGAACTGTGCAGCCTCCAGCAGGGTATGTAGGACTCGCTGGCCGATGAAGCATCAGCCAGAATATGTATTCAGTAAAATATTCATCAGTCATCTTTGTACCCAAAACACAAGATACGCTTACTTTGGGGCTAGATGGCGATTATATTGTCGTAGTATATTTATTTGTTATCTATTTATTTATCATTTAAAATGACATAATCATATCAACACCAACGACCTAAATTTTACTCTGTAAAAGTGAAGAATAAAGTGCGAAACGGATCTAATAAAAAAGTTAAAACATTTTTATCGGGTTTGCTATTGCCCATCTCACTTTTTGTTCCTTTTGAAGGCAGCTAATGGAATTCCCTGTATCGAACGCCATTATTCTCCTTTTATGCTTGTTTTATACATGCCCGTGTTTTACTTCGGCGTTATTTTGATCCGTTTGTTAAAATTATATTGTGACGGGAGACAAAGGGGATTTTTTTATTGTATATAATAATAATAATAATAATAATAAAAATCCTTTATTGCCATACACTATTGCTAATACAAGATTAATAACTAAAAGAATCATCCATTAATATTAACAATATGGCAAATGGCCGCAAACTCAGCCTTATGCTGTGCATTAGCAACAATGCTCAGCGCTGATTTTCAGTCTGCACCAGTATCCGACTGAGCAAACAACCGCGACGCCCGAGTAAATTTAAGAAAGAAATTTAAATAAAAGAAAAAAAAAATCCAAATAAACTGTAAAAGAGAGCCAATAAAACTAAAACTAACGCAAACTTAAATTAAACAAGTAGGTAAATAAAAGTAATTAAAAAAAAAAAAAAAAAAATGAAAATAAAATGAAATGAAATTGTAGAAAAAACAAAAAATAAATACATAACATATACATAATCCGTTATTATACTATGACTTTCGACATTCCATTTAAATATTTACACGGGATATTTTATTGCATGCGGGAAAATGATATACGACGTGTAACGGAATTATGAAATACTGTTGAAGGGTGCATAAGATTAGTTCATGAGGAATCAACTTGTGAAATCAAAATAGGCATATTTATATATCTATACAATCTACAGATAGATAGCACATAACTGAAAAGTATATATATAAAAACCACGCCCGATTATTTTTAACAAGAATACACGACTTAAAATACGCTTTTAAATTAAAACCAACCGCAGATAAACACCCCAACACTTAAAAATATTCATGTTCATCACATTAACATTCTCCAGTCATGGACTCTGAAAGCAGGTTCGTTGTTTCGTCAATTATTAGTATAGAAAGCCAGAGCCGTCACTAACCAGTAACAAAGGTAGTAAAGAATTAGTTTTCGGGGAACCGTGTAAAAGTACTACAATTTAAAATAACATCATCATATCAACACCAACGATTTAAATTGCACACTCTAAAATTGAAGAATAAAGCGCGAAACGGGACAAAACAGCTAATATTAAATAAAACCGGAAAATATCAAAGAAAAAGAGAATTACAAATATAATCAAACTTGTTACACTCTAAGCGTTTTTTTTTAAATAAAGAAATATTATATATTTTTTTTTTTCAATTTCTACCCCAATTGCTGCGCCCTAACAGGGTTTTAAGTTCAATTGCTTTTGACTACTGTGATATCATCATGAACAATGTATGAGTTATGTAATGTGAAAAAAAGATCATGAGTAAGATACTACATTAAAATATAACATTTACATATTGTACATAATCTCAGAAATAAATACAAAATAAATATTTGGCGACCAAGAACTAAGACCTATGGTAAATAAGTATGGATATATTCCTACGGTAATAAAAACATTCTGTGCGAGGGTGCTCGTTTATACAATAAATTACCAAACTCAACAAAATAATGTAATAACATTAACATTTTTAAAAGTCAGCTAAAGGATTTTATCTTAGAAAATATTGATAAATTAGTCATTCACTATATCTAGAATTCTTAATTTCTAACTTCACCATAGAAATACTGTTAGACATAATAAAATGTGTGCATAGGTTCTGTGTAGATTTTAACAATTAATTGTAAACCTATTATCTCTTTTAAGTGAACAGTATGTTCTTTTTGAGAAATAAATATCTTTAAACCGATATGCAAATAAATTGAAATTGAAAACACATGTGTTTGATATCTTGGATTATGAGCTTTATGATGACGTTATAAGGCCTACGTTTCGAGCAAGTTTAATGAAAATGCATAAGCCTATTTAAAAAGATTACAGAGAGAAACTGTCAACTAGGCTTACTCGACATAAAACAATATTTGTATTCGAACACCTATACTACATTCGGTTTTTGTGCTCAAAGTTGGTAACCGTGCCACGTATCCAGTGAGGTGTTGAACGCGACTCAGTTCACAAACTCACACTCCATTTGGCCCGCACACTGAAGCATCGAACTAGAAACATTAAACTTTCGAACGTTTTTATTTACTTACTATTCTTGCACGGAAACGTTAGTGTTTAGGTGAGTATGTAAACATATTTTAATGCTAAAGCTATTGATATATGCTTATACTTTCCTTATTATGATAATAGCATATTCATCAGGGTACGGGTCTCCCACAATGAGAAGAGTTTCGGCTCAGTTCACAAACTCACACTCCATTTGGCCCGCACACTGAAGCATCGAACTAGAAACATTGAACTTTCGAACGTTTTTATTTACTTACTATTCTTAAACGGAAACGTTAGTGTTTAGGTAAGTATGTAAACATATCTTAATGTTAAGCTATAGATATATACTTTCCTTATTATAATAATAGCATATTCGTCAGGGCACGGGTCTCCCAATGAATAGTTTAGCCCGTAGTCCATCACGAATGGCCAGTGCATTAGTGGAGTCCACACTCCTTTGATAATCACTCAGGCATACTGGTTTCCTAACAATATTTTCCATCTCCATGAAGCAAGTGATATTTTCATTGCTTAAATCAATAATGACCCTATCCCCACTATCCCTATCCCTATCCCTACTTAATATTATAAATGTGAATGTAAGTTTGTTTGTTACGCTTTCACGCAAAAACTACTTAACCGATCCTCATAAAACTTTGTACACATATTTTTGGAAGTGTTAGAAGTAATATAGGATACTTTTTATCCCGAAACTAAGCTCGGTTCCTTTGACGATTTTACACCATAGCTCCGACAAATTATAACCGATTGAAATAATTATTTTTGTACTATATAGGTTATAATATGTGTTTAATTTTGCCCGAACTAAGGTTGGAGATAGAGGACAGAACTCCTCAGCGGACAGCAGCAAACCCCTCATTTAAGGCTTAGCGATACTACATACTTTAATTTTTTTTAGATCCACAACTAAATTTAATGCCACATCAAAAAACAAAAGTCGCGGGCAACAGCTAGTCTTCTATAAATATAGTATATCTACTTTTTTTACCTAAACTTTGAGGAAATATCGATGATATAAATTTAAAATGCATATAAAAATTTTCGGAACCTACCGTATTTGAACCTGCGACTCCCTGGCAATCGCAGTCTGACCACTAAGCTACAGCTGTCCTACCGCCGCTGCCGAAACTAGTATATATGCATTTATATCAGTGTTATAGCGATTGTAGTGCCGATGACGAAAATTGTTCTAATACTGTCGGTTCCGAAAACTATTACATTTTAAATTTATTAAATTAGTATCCACTTATAACGTCACACTTTTTCTTTTTTTTAAATTATTTTCTCGCCGCATCTTAGAAAACTTAGGTACTACAACCTCACTTATTTACATTTTGTTTTTCTATATATTTATACATTAGCCTACTTTAACTGGGTCCGCGTTATAAAACGAAAGCAAACTCATATTGATTTGTTTATTCACTCCTAAAATAACTCCATATAAAAGCTTAGTGGGACCACCGCAGAAGGGTGTGTGTCCCTATATTTATTTTGGTTTGTGTCCTCAAACTTCAGAACCATGTCACGTGCCTAGTAAGGGTTCACCGAGAATTAGTTTACAGACCCAAAGAAATAGAAACCTTTAACTTTTGAACGTGTTCACTAAAGTCATATTATGTATAAACCTTTTTACGACCTTGCTGGTGAAACGGTGAGCGCTGTGATTTAAATAGGAGGTCCCGGGTTCGTATCGCCGCAGGGGCAATTTGTGAATTTATAATTTCTGAATTTTGTTAGGTCTGGTCTAGTGGGAGGCTTTTGCCGTGGCTAGCTACCCCCCACCAACAAAGACGTGCCGCTCAGCGCTTTAGTGCGATGTCGCGTGGAAACCGATTAGGGGTATGACTACAATACTACCTCCAGTTTAGCCCGCTACCATCTTAGCTCTCATCATCACTTGCTACCAGGTGAGATTGCAGTCAAGGGCTAACTTAAAGTCAAAGTCAAAGTCAAATATTTCTTTATTCAAATAGGCACATAGATGACACTTTTGATGCGTTATTATATACAAAATGTGTACATAGCAGTGAGTAGTGATGGCGATAACTACAATCGTAAACTTAAAACTAAAGCTACGAGGGTTCCAATCGCGCCCTGGTCTAAGAAGAAGCCCACAACAAACTTAGCCGGGTGTTCTTTTTGTTATCACCATCTCACATTGTCATTAGAAAATATTTATGAACTTGTAGTGAAATAAAAAAAACCACAGTGCCGGGGAGAAAGAAAATAAAAATAGCCCACCATGCATGCATTTAGGTAGCCAGTGTTGCAATAAAGATGTTTAAATAAAAAAGCCCAAATATTGAGTTATTTACACAGACCATTTTATTTTACAAATATATGATAATTCGGACTTGTGGGACTGCGTGGGACATATATATTCGTATTTTTCAATATCCTTTAACGTGCCCGCAGTAGGTATTTAAAACCAAAAAGCATTATTATAATAAGATAATGAAGTCACGCTGACAACATAAATCATATTTTAGGGTCGCAAGAAACGGAACAAACGTAAAAAGTGAAATGGGAGCCCCAATTTGTTATTTCAACCGTTGTAAAGGAATGCAATTCGAGGTTATTGTTCTGTTTTTCATTTCGAAAATAAGTACAAAATCCAGCTTTATTGCAATAACTATATTTTAATAAATAATTATATTTTAATTTGATGGTTCAGCGTTTCGTTTTTTTTATAATATTAAATATACTACTACAACCCACACATCGCCATCTAGCCCCAAAGTAAGTGTAGCTTGTGTTATGGGTACTAAGATGACTGATGAATATTTTTATGAATAATATTCATAAATACTTATTATATACATATAAACCACCAGACACTGAAAAACATTCAAACAGAATCAGAAAGCAGGGTCGCTGCCCACTGCGTTAATCGGCCGTCAAAAGCTTCTCGAAAAGGACTGTACGATTGCGAGACAACTAATCTCGTACTAAGGGTACTCCTTGCATTCAACTGCCCCCGATGTCGTCGAGCCCTGGGGCTCTTCTCATGGCGAGCTTTCGCGCTCGAAGAAGAAGAAGGTGACGCCGTAGCAACCCCTCAGGTGGTTATCGGCAAGTGTCCATCCGAAAATCGAAATCAACTGCCTCGATGGTATGTGGTTAGCATAGTCGATTGCTGATCGCGGTTCGGTCCCAGGGTCGGGCCAGTGATAAATATTAAGAAGTTATTAGTATCAGTCCGGAGTTTGGAAGTTCACGGTAATTTATTACGATGCTTCGGACACAACCTCGGTAAGCTTAACACAGCTTAACGTGCTCAGCTTAAAGACGTCACGATGCGTAAAATTAATATTAATTTTACGTGCGCGATAACACAGTCAACATTTGTTTCACATCAGACGCGGAGTGTTTTCCAATTTAAAACAAACGCGCCCGAACTGGAGATGTTTCCGCAAATAGCCGAAGTAGCCCGAAAACTGCCGAAAATAAACTAACGCACGCTCGCACGTCCGACGTAATTCTTGACCCTATTTCAAAAATGTCTTAAGTTCTTTAAATAGAATACGGTGACCATTTGATTTTTAACTGTGGATGATACATTTATTTTTATGCTTGTTTTTGTGCGCGACTTGGTCCTTTAGATTTGCCCTGAAATTAGAAGAAATCCCGGGACCGTCAATGCCTTTCTCAAGCACACCTTTCTGAAGCAAATCTTAAAATCAGTTCCATTTATACGTTATCAGGTCACAATCAGACAATAATGAATACCCTCAATTTAATACTATTACATCTGATTTATAAAAGCAAAGTTTGTTGCAGTGAAGGGTTATCTTGTAGTTTATAAAAAAAAAATCCAATAGAAATCTGATACTTTGACTCAGATCTCTGTACTAGACTGTCAAATAGAGAAAAATCAGTACTAGATCCAAACGTTATAGTTACAGGTACATGGTTAGATAATGTCATAAAGTCAGGTCTTCAAACCGCAGCCCTGTCACCACAATAGGTCACAGGTGTAACTAGGTCAAACAGTCTAGATTATAGACAATGTTCCATTAATAATGCCTTAAATAAATTAATACCTATGTGAACCTATCTTACATCAACCATGTAATTGTATTGAAGGTTTATTGGTTTAATATGACTAAACACAGCCCTATCAGGTCGTCCCGCTAGCGTCTTAGACTATATCATCACTTACCACAGGTAAGGTTGCAGCAAATGGCTAACTTGCAGTGGGACAAAGAAAAGATGGTCTACATGACCGCACAAGTGAGAGAGGGAGCCAAAGCGGCTGTACTTTATTGGGACAATCATAAATCATGAATATACAATCCACTATTGAACTAAAGGCTTCTCCCAACGGGAGATTTTTCGCATAATCATCACGCTGGATAGACGGATGGGTGCTCGCAGTAGACGGATGGGAGCTCGCAGTAGACGGTAGTTGTTTCACAGAGGACGCTGCTGCCCGACACAGGGAATATAAGGGTCTTATTCCCTTAGTCGACTTGTACGACACCCCTGGCAGAGAAAGGTTGGTGACCACTGTATTCCGATCCGCCGTCAACACACGGCCCATTGTGACTATGTATAGAGACAAATCTCATCAAATCCCACAAAATAGTAGACGGTTTTTAATGATAAGCAATTCTGACAATGCTTTGGCTTGAAACGACCAACTTATTTTAACACCTCGACCACGGTAAACAAAATATATCTTTACGAAATAATTTTCCTTGTGAAATTAAACTAGTGTTTATTTGGTCTCTTGCTGCTTAATCTTTTCAATTAATTCGGTTCTTAGTATTCGGGCAAGGACAGCGTTTGATATCTTAGCCGACCAACTTTTGCTTTATGTCGGTAATTTATGAGAACTCACCCTCTTGCTATGCTCAAGCATATCTCGAGCTCTACTGGACCGATTTCCATCAAAGTAAAAGCATTAATTAGGCCTCCTCTTAGCTTTAAATTGTAAAAGTTTCTTTAAATTGTAAGGTAGTGTTCGTGCGATGCACAGTTTTAATCAAACTATATAGCCCCGCTGAGTACCGAGTAACAAAAATTGATAAACTAGTAATCTGGGCGCACTTACTTTCAACGCCTAAAGAATTTTAAAATGACATACCGGACGTGGCATGAGGATTTTTATTCTGGAACAAGAAAGTCTACAGTGTCCAAATGGTATTGCTATAAGCGACAGAAGAGACATATGAGATTTTAAGAAATCTCTTCTGAACACAAATAAAAGTGAGTAAAAATGAGTAAAAAAAAAATATAATTACAAAATAAGTAAATATGCAGAGACCTACTCCTATGACAATACGCAACAAAACTATTTCAACAAATTTTCATTTGAGAGCTACTCCTGCCAATAAAAAACAACCATGGTGAGTTGGATATGACGCATTGACTTAAAAACGAAGTTTGATGCAAAGAGCGAAGTAAAAAGCGATTCATATTTTGTATTTTGAGTTTGATCACTTTTTAATCTCCCAGTATTACAGAGACGGTAAAATGCAAATACCTAATTGTAAATTTCTCGTCGTTTCCCGTCTGTCCGTGACTCCCAGTTCGCGTAAAGCTTTCACTTCGGTAGTCGCTTAAATTTCCTTATCAATATTAATGAATTTGCGTCGTGTAGAACCATTTGTATGAGGAATTATCCATTAGGTAAAGCTACTTTATGCAGGCCAATACTCAACTATATCTGCAATATTAAGTAGTGTGAAATCTATAAAAAATCGAATGCTGTAATTTATCTATCTATATCTATCTTTATAACATAACGAGTACGAATCCCTGCTCCTCTAAGTTTTCTAAATTATGTGCGTTTTAAATTTTATTAACATCGTGTCCCAAGTCAAGTCTAGCAATATTAAAAATCATATTAAAATCAATTTTTAATCTTTACAACATAACGAGTTCGAATCCTAGCACGCACATCTAAATTTTCTAAGCTATGTGCGTTTTAAGTGATTAAAATATAACTTGCTTCCACGATGAAGGAAAAAAGCCTGGGAGACCTCCATAACGTGCTCAAAGATGTGTGGAGTCCACCAATCCGCACTGGGCCAGCGTAGTGGACTACGGCCTAAATCCTTCTTGTGCGAGGAGACCCGTGCCCTGTAGTGGGTCGGTAATGGGTTGATATGATGATGATAATGATGAAATAAAGTATCCGGAAATTTCATATTTTATATAAACTTATTAAAAACCGTAGTTCGCAAAAAAAAATCATTGCCACCCTACACTACTGGTAATTCAGTAGCGTGCGTGCGCGCATCGAAACCGTACGAAATATTTCAAAGCGGTTTTAATTCTGTAAACAGATGTCTTCCCCAAACCATCAATCATCAAAAGCCTATATCCACTGCTTGACTAAAGGCCTCCCCCAACGGGTGTTTCAGAAAATCGCCACGCTAGACAGAAGGGTTGGAGACAGTCTAAAAAAAAAAAAGATGTTAGCGGATGTTATACTAAACCTTCCCTAATCGTTTCTACGGGGCACGTCTTTGTCGGTTGGATCGTATCTGGTAAATAGCCACGGCCGAAGCCTCTTAACAGACCAGATCCAAAATAATCATGAGCTATAAATTCCTCCTTCCGAGATCGAACCCGGTACCTAAAGTTAAGAGACAACAGCCTCCAACAATACGCCAGGGTGGTCGTCAAAAGCTTAGAGATTTGTGGACAACAGAATTGCCATCAATATTAATCGAAACTTAAACGTCGGTATTTAGACTTCGGCGTTTAAATTCTACCACTAATCCACTTGGTATCGGTAAGCTACATTGAAATAAATTCCGGAATCCGGCAAACATAATCGACCTTAATCCGGAAAATATTTGATGTTTTCTCAACATCGGACTCCGCATTGAGAGTTGAGTTTTCCCTGTGCAAACGCTTTTATTGAATCAATACGAGAACATGACTGCGTCGACATTTAAGAGGGTTTTAAAATAGTTTGTTTTTAGAAAAGACTTTAACTTTATTATTATGTGGTAGCGATTGCCCGTGATTTCGTCTGCGTACAATTTCAGTTGAGTAAAATTCTTATACATAGGTGAGGGGGAGGTCTTTTTAAGCGTGGAAACGTGCAGAAAATGCCCATTTTTCCTCGTTGATAAAAAAATTATCTTTCTTGACAAAAAGTTAACAGCCTTATTTTGGTTTGCCGCTGGTCTCCACAGTATAATGACCCGTATTGTCAGAATACATCATTGTATTGAGGTAAAATTCTCATCCCATATTCTTTAAACATTTTTTTTTTATTTACAAATTGGCTCTTTCTAAGTGTGGGAAGGTAAAATTATTTATAAAAAAATTATCGCTCTTGTCAAAAAGATAACAGCTTCTTTTTGGCTTTCCGATGGTCTCCACACTATAATTACCCGTATTGTCTTAGTCTCTACCAACACACCATTGTACTGAGATAAAATTCTCATCCCATATTATTCTTCAAACTAAATTTTTTTTTAGTTATACATAGGTTATTTGTTATTTATACATTGGCTCTTTCCAAGCGTGGGTACGTGCAAATATTGTCGTTTTTCCTCGTCCATAAAAAAGTTATCTTTCTTGTCAAAAACTTAACAGCCTTCTTATAGTACGTCGCTGGTCTGTTTTGTTTGAATAGGTCTCCCCCAATACACCATTGTATTGAGATGATGGTTATGAAGTAAACTAAAAACTAAAGCTATGAGACGAAAACTTAAAATACCAAGCAAAAGATGACGCTACAGTCGCTATAAGACTGATGAGAAAGGCATATATTAATTTCGGCATCGACGGTAGGAGAGCCGTAGTTTAATAGGAAAAAGCGCTCAGGCTGCGATTGAAAGAGAGTCGAAGGTTCAAATCCTGTCGGTTCCGAAATTTTTTGTGTGCATTTTAAATTTATAAAAATTGATGATTCCTTTAAGTGTATAAAATTACTAATAAAAATTATAAAAATTAGTGAGATAATGAGAGGATGATGGTGATAAATTGACCTCCGGGGGCTCATAAAACACGTGAGATTTTTAAGAGGGGGAGGGGTTCGAATCAAATGTCATCTAATCTTACGTTGGAGAGAGGGGGTCTCGGCAAATATCACGCAATTTTTTTCCTGATTGCAACCAAAAAAAAATTATACTATTTTGGTCCATTGGTCTTTTTACAATAACAATCCAACGCGTTAACGTAAGAAACCCACATTTTGAAACGACATCTCACGACATTTCGACACACCAAAACACCTCACGTAATTTATGGACGCCCCCTAATATTTGAAAGCGTATCCGTAAATTTTACGAACACTATTTTTCTTTCTATTCACTGTTACAATAGATTGACTAGTATAATAGTTATTTTACGAGAACAACCCGGAGTTCTCTCTACTTGATACATTATCCCCGACAAGTCAACGCCTTTACCGTCACAAAAGGCTATTTCCCTTCACTTTAACGGTTTCCTTTTAACTTATTGGAGAAAATCGATAACCTTTTCCCCGTAACAAAAAGTTCTGTCATGTAAATAAAACCTTATTTATATTGAGGCTTTCCCTCAAAGAATACAGAAAATATTTTGAAGGGTTGACTTATAGCGGAAGTGTTTTTTTTTTATTCTTAATGCGGCATAAATAAGAGGTGGGGTTTGGGTCTTTTTAGCTGACCCTTTGATTTATAACTAATATTATATTATACTATACGATTTGCCTCGGCTTCGCACTGGTGATTGCACCAGTACATTGGTACTTGTGCATGTAATTTTAATTAGTTTGTATGTCACGCCCGCCACCCGCCTTACCCTCTCTTTTTAAACCTCCGATATCTTCTAAGATAATCTTAATGATATGCAGTAAAATACAATTTTGATCCTCAAGAAATACACATCGTTTCAGGTCGTATAACATTATGTATAATAATATCGCTAATACCAAAGTTAGTCAAAAATATCTTTGTTCAAGAAGGTCCATAGATAGCACTGTTCACACGGTAGTGAGATGATGGCGATAACTATATTCGTAATCCTAGAACTAAAGATACGAGGGTTCCAAACGCGTCCTGGTCTAAGAAGAAGCTCACAACAAATAACACAATTTTTTTCACGATTACGTAGAGATACTCCTAGCATAGCTCTCTCCATCGCCCGCTGAGTGGCTCTGAGCTTTCTTATGAGGCCCATAATCCATGAGGAAAAACATTCAAGTTCATCACACAAATATTTCCAGTTGTGGGAGTTGAACCCGAACCTTTGACTCAGAAAGCAAGGTCGCTGCCCACTGCGCCAATCGGCCGTCAATTCGCGTTTGTTATTCCATAAAATAATATCAAAACTACAAAATTAAGTACCTTTCAACACATCAACAGCTCCCAACAACCACAAAACAGTTACTGTTACACGTTCCCTTTTGTTATTAGATTATATGTAAACAATATTATGCAGGCCGGGATCGGATTTAGAAAACACTTGCAATTTCTCAGGAAAATTGTTACAATTGGCCCGCGTCCAAAGCTATGAGCTTACGTACCCGAAAGCGCTAATATCAATAATATTCACGATAAAACGACTTCTGAAATAACTGGAGACCTTGTGACATTGACGTTATTATAATTGTAATATAAAATGCCCAAATGCATTTCTCCCCCACCAACATGACATCTTTGGGGTACAGTGACGTAAACGTTTTAATTTAAAATGGTACAATTTTTGATATATAAAGTATATTTAAAGACAAAGGTTGCATTTAAATATCTTTAAATCACATGCATGATATGCAGACAACATTGAACTAGCATAAACTACACTTACATCTCACATACAAAACCTACAGAACTCTCATAGAAGACGTTTTTATCTCACATGCAAAACATACAGAACTCACATGAAAGACGCTTTCTGCTTACATTCCAGGCATACAGAACTCGCATAAACGGCACTAATATATCACATACGAAAAATACAAAACTCGCATAAAAGACGTTTTCATTTTACATGCAAAACATACAGAACTTGCATAAAAGACATTTGCATCTTACTTGCAAAACATACAGAACTCACATAAAAGACGCTGGCTTCTCGCATGTTAGGTATACAGAAAACGCATAAACGACACTTACATCTCACATACAAAGTATACAGAACTCGCATAAAAGACGTAAATTTGAGATTTTTGTACAATTGAATCAGTTAAATCACCGGAATGAGCCCGCAGACTTTGACAATTGAAAGTGTACACTGTCAAACTTCAGGATACCGGTGTTATGTGAGTTGTGCGCTCGCATCGTAAAAAGTGAGCTGACGGACGATATTTTCCTCTCTCACTCGGTTTCGCAACTACCTTCATCCTGTTATAGTCACGTAACCATGTGCGCGAGCATTTCGTTACGTTTAATTTCACTCCCGTGTTTTTTTCCTAACATCGCTAAAGAAGTATAACTTCAAAAATATTCATCTTAGTACCCATAACACAAGCTACGCTTTGGGGCGAGATGGCGATGCATGTATTGTCATAGTCTATTTCATTATTTATTTATTCTGCGGAGACCCGGGCCCTGCAGTGCTTGCATTTGATGAACCAGCCTTGCCTCATTACAATGGAAAAATACGAATCACACTATTTCCTACGCCTATATAATTCTTAAAAAGATGTGTTGGCAACAACCGTTTGACGACCTCCCCTTTTTCCTCGTGGGGAAATCCTCATGGATAACACCACGTCAACAGTGGCGTGCGCAGGATTTTCGACCAGGGTATGCATAAAGCAGGTACATGGCATAAAATGGAGAAACTCCCCTCCAATACGAGTTATATAAAATAATTTGGGTATGCAGTGCTTTTGTACATGTATGTAGTGCACGCCACTGCACGTCAAGGGGATGCACGGTGAATATGTCGGACTCGTACCGACTAAAACCTCACGGTGTTCCGGGAACGCTTTCGCACACATCCGCGACGCGAGCTTAGACGACCTCCCTAGCGCAACGGTGACCGTTGGTGTTTTAAGGTCACAGATTCGATTGCCGACACGGGTGATTTAAGAATTTATGATTTTGAAATTTTTTTTTTGGTTATGTGGAAGGCTTTGGCGATGGCTAGTTACCACCCCACCGATAATGACTTAGCTATTTAGTGTTCCGGTACTATATCACGTATAAACCGAAAAGGGGTAACCAACAGGTGAGATTGCAGTCGAGGGCTAACTTGTATTAAAATAAATAAAAACTCACCCCTAAAATAAAGCACATATCCGTGGAAAAAGATTACACAGTAAGTAATAAAAGAAAGCGCCGCATGACAAATGTTTCAACGTTATAACAACGGGCGCTGCGTTTGTTGTCTGTATTAGGTTGACGGCGTGAATAAAACAAGTTGTGTTTTACTTATGTTAAATCTAGAAGATTTATTTGATTTACTTAACTTTTTTTTTGTACCACAAGAAAGAACTTGACTGCAATGCCACCTGGAAAGTGATAATGCAGTCTAAGATGGTAGTCACACCCCTAATAAGTTTGTACGTGACACCGCACCGGAACACTTAATCGCTTAGCGGGACTTCTTTGTCGGTAGGGTGGTAACTAGCCACGGCCCCCACCAGACAAGACCAGAGAAAATTCAGAAACTTTAAATTCCCAAATTGTCCCTGCCAGGAATCGAAGCCGGGACTTCGTACCTAAATTCATAGCGCTCACCGTTGCGCCACGGATTTCCACAACTGGAAAATGTTTGTGTTTATGTGGATCACCGCTTAGAATAAGAGTACATCAAGGAAAACAAAAGGCTACAAAATAAATGACCTAACTTAATAACAACGGACGCTATATAAAAATAGTATGAGTCCATAAAAATTGTATTTGATTTTGTCCAGCATTGGACAAAGATATTAGAATAGAATAGGAAAACTTTATAACCACACAACACAATAGGAAAAATACAAAGAAAACAGTAATAGTACTTACTTAGTGCTAGGGTGCAAAGGCGATATTATTGCGAGAGATATCGTCTGTCCATCTAGTCCTGGCCATTCAGTACGGGATCTGCAATCGCGTAGTTTTAATCTGAAATTCCAATGCAATGCGTACTGGGATGCCCATTCAAAGCATAAAACTAAGTTACACAATGAGTAGATGCCAGTTTCGATTACTTTATTATTGATGAAAGGTAGGTGGACCCTAAAAGCAAAGTAAAAGTAAGTAGGCATCCATAAAACAAGATAACATCGTGCTAAAACAAAATGCCACATTATAAATGTCCTAACTTAGTAACAAAGGACGCAATGTTTGTTGCTCTGATTACAACGAAATCTGTTACATGTTACGGTAAGGATTGAGTCCGACTTGTATTGTTCTAACAGTTACATTAAAGGGTATCTAAGCAGCGCCGGACGTCCAGCGCAGAAATAATCGCAAAGAACATCGTCTGTACATGTGTCTATTAGTAGGGCATTAGCAATTACGATGTTTGATGGATTTTGACTTGAAATTCTATTGCAATGCGTAAAGCTAAGTGACACAATGATTAGATGCAAGTAATTCGATAACTTCATTCTTGATGAAAGGAAGTGGATGCTAAAAGCACCTAAGCAGGTATCCATAAAATAAGATAACATCTTAGTAAAACGAAATGCCACATAATAAATGTCCTAACTTAATAACAAAGGAAGCTGTGTCTGTTGCTCGACATACATTAACGGCGTGAATACAACTTAATTTAACTTTTATTGTTCTAACAAAAGTATTGGACGATATATAACCAGCGTAAATGGACGTCCAGATCTTATTACAGAAGTAACTATAGAACACACAGTTTTCCGTGACCGATTTCGGCTAGAGTGGTCAACCTCCAAAGTTTTGTTTTTTGTTGAAATGCTCAATAAATGATGCAATCAAACCTTTTAGTTTCATACAAGCACCATAGATTGCAAGCTGTACGGGAGCTATTGTGATACGCTCGACCGTACCAATAGAAAGATCTTCCTCCGAGCAGATGATCGTGTTCGGGGACCGAGGTCCGACCGTTCATCTTTGTAAGTTGTATATATGGTAAATTTTTGTGATCACTTCGTAAGCGCAATGCAGGATTTTTGTGGTGCCATCTATTTTGGTAATTTGGAGACCGCTACACAAGGCATTTTAAGGGCTTGTAAATCGATTTATTTGAGCTCCTAATTACTAGGGCCTTACCTTACCTATATGGATTAGTGAAAACTAGCCAACAATTAGAATCCGACAAGTTGCAACGTTGTTTACCATTGGATAACGTATAGTCAAGCACAAATCTGTCAATCAATAACTGATATAGGTATAGGCTGTGAAGTGGTTTCATTGAATGGTAAATAGAACGAATCGCACCTCTCTCGCTATCTGATAAAAGCATGTTGACGCTTTTGTTTTAAAACCCTTACTGTGATAGGTAAGTGAAGATATTAAAGGTACTGTCATAAAACGTACGTGTTCTGTCATAAAATTAAGTTTGTACAGTAAAGTAACACATACTCAGCAACGAAAATATCCCACAGCTACACCTTCCGCGTCCGGAGGTGCTTTAATGTTAAGATTTTCGAGCTTTAACGTTACGATAGTTACATATTATCACATGTTAGCATCGGTCCCGTTTTTGAGTCTGATTAAAAAGGTTTGACATTGGTGAAAACTGTTTTTATTTAAATAGCGGGTAAAGGTATGTCTTCAGTTCATCGCATCTGCAGCACCATTCCTTAAAAGTACTTCTGCACATTTAAGGAATAACTATTGTCTTGATAATAAACTGATTTATTTTATGTAAGAAATATTGTATGCCTAAATGACGATTGGAAATTACACTTAATTTTGTTGTAGTCTATTTCTTTAAACGATATAATTTGTAATGGTAAAAGAATTTCTAAAATCAGTTCAGTATTTTCGAATTCTAAGGATAACAAATAAACAAACTCTTTCCTCTTTAAAATATGTGTACAGATAAAGAAAAAAAATGATACCACGTGTGTATTTATTCGATAGTCGCCGATTATAGTAACCATGGGTCGTCATTGTTTATCATGACTTCCCGCAAAGAGACACCTCCAATAGAACCATCATATATATCTGTTCCACAGACATTGTATTGTGCAGGCGTTAAAGAGAACCTTGGGGTTCTTGATGACGCGTATCGGAAGCTGTCAGTTACTCCCACAACAATAATAAGATGCTCCGAGACATTATCGGCTCTTTACTCCTAGGTTATGACGATGTTCTGATATAGAATCATCTGCTGTTTATTTTCCTTACAATAATTAAACTCGTAGCATTGAGTGATAGTTCAAAAAACTTAATATATTTATTTCCAGAAAGCACTTTTAGAACTTCAAGTCTGTCGTTTTGTAGCTACTCTATTCGGTTCGGAGGGATAATTCTACCGAGAAGATACCGACAAGAAACTCAGCAGTTCCTCTCTAACATCCACATTTCATAATTAAACAATAACTTTTCCATTTGCGGGATATGAGACCGGAGCGGACTGGTTCCAAGCAACCTTGTTATAAAAAACATGGATTGTATTGTAACCTCGCTGTAATAAATGTGTTTTCACACATTGTTTAAACTTGTGCATTTGGAATTTTTATAATTTTTATTAGTGTTTTGATAATTCGTTCAAGTGTAGATACACTTGAACGAATTATCAATTTTATAAATTTAAAATGCATATAAAAAATTTCGGAACCGACAGGATTTGAACCGGCGACTCTCTGGCAATCGCGTCCGCTTCTCCAATTAAGCTACGGCTCTCCTACCGTCGATGCCGAAATTAGTATATATGCCTTTCACATCAGTCTTATAGCAACTTAGCGTTGTAGCTTAATTGGAGAAAGCGCTCAGGCCGCGATGGCCAGAAAGTCGCAGGTTCAAAACCTGTCGGTTCCGAAAATTTTTATATGCATTTTAAATTTATAAAATTATGCATTTGGTTACAGTGGGCACATAATCTGACCTTCGGAATCGTATCAGCTATAAAGGTGTATTAGTACTCGAACTCACAGAGGATTTCTTCTCTTGTCGCTGATACAATTCGTGTTTGTGTCAGAGCTCGTCCGGGTGGTATGGGTATGCTTACTTCTGCAACCATGCATCATCTTTGTGTTTCGATCTGAAGGGCTTGTTTGTCGGTGTAATTGCAGGCAAATGAGGCTAACCATCTACCCCGCAGGTTGATTAACACATTGCCGCACTTTGACAGAAGTGTTTCTTGTATGACATGCGAAATATTGCTCGTATGTAATTATTTAAACTCTTTATTTGAACACCACTACACAGTTAGGAAAATAAAGGACGAATAGAGAGAAACACAAAAAAACCGGGAGTAGAATACAATAGGCGGCCTTATCGTTTAAAAGCGATCTCTTGCAGGCAACCTTAGGATAAGGATGACAAAAGCGAGAATAAATAGGTGGTGTAAAATTATTATAAACCTACATTGAAATAAGTATCGTATGTAATGTATCGTATGTGTATAGGCGATGGTTTCCCGCTTACCATTAATAAGGTAGATCATCTGCTATATATCAGTACTATTCTATACTGTTTAGTTTGACAGCGCCGTGGACAGCGCCCCTGCTTCCTGAGTCCAAGGCCGTGGGTTCGAATCCCACAACTGAAAAATTTTTGTGTGACATGGTGAACATGGATGATTTTCAGTGTCTGGGTGTTTATATATGAATTATAAGTATTTGTGTATATTATTCATAAAAATATTCATCAGTTATCTTAGCTCCCATAACACAAGCTACGCTTGCTTTGGGGCTAGATGGTGACGTGTGTATTGTCGTAGTATATTTATATTATTATATTATATTACTAGATGACCCGCGCAACTTCCTCTGCACCAAAACGTTTCAATATCTTAAAAAAACCTAGAAAGCCCGTCGTCGCCGTGCGTGTTATTCTATACCCATCGCAACTTCTAAGCAATAGGTTCAATTTCAATAATTTTATAATGAATTAGCAGGTATATAATCAAACTTAATTTTTATTTTATTTTATTTCTTTCGCATTTATAATATTAGTGGTAAGCATGCATTCGATCGTTGTCCCATATGCCTTGCAACTTGCTGTTATCTGTGAAGATTTATGTCCTTTATCTCCGACAATATTTATCAGATCTATATTAAAATTAGACAATACATGCTTGGTAGTATACACTTTCAATTAAAAAAATAATTATTAAAGTCGGTTCCAATTTAACGAAGCTATGAAGTAAAATTGATAAAAATGTTCATCCCGTTTCCCGGAGGAAACTTATTATTTATCGGGATAAAAAGTATCCTATATGTTGACCCGCAATACCAGCTACCACTTTGCCAAATTTTATTTAAATCCGTTCTGTAGTTTTCACGTGATGACCGGACAGACTGACAGACAGAGCGACAAATATATTAAATGTACAAAAATCTTCCAGTTACAGTTTTATTATAAGGATAGATTTTATTTATATATCAGTTCTACCTCATTTCCGCCCTAAAATAGCAAATTACACTTAGCCAGTTTACTCCTCCCTGTGGGAATATACTCGTGTTGACTACAGCAGGCTCCTAAGGAGCTATGTGCGCCGGGTACTAAGTGGCTAACATGTTTTAGTGGTTTGTCAAATGTTTCTGGTACTTTGTATTCCCCCATGTGGAAGGTTATATGTTAAGAGAGAATTTGTTTAATGGCTCGCTTAATAACAATAAATAAATAATAAATATACTACGACAATACACACAACGCCATCTAGCCCCAAAGTAAGTGTGGCTTGTGTTATGGGTACTAAGATGACTGATGAATATTTCTATGAGTAATATACATAAATATTTAGAATATACATACACAAGACACTGAGAAACATCCATGCTCATCACACAAACATTTTCCAGTAGTGGGAATCGAACCCATGGTGGCCTTGGACTCAGAAAGCGGGGTCGTTGCAAACTGCGCCAATCGGCTGTCACTTGGCAAACAAGAGAGTGTTTGCCAAGTGACAGCCTATATTATATTATGTGGGTATTTTTAATGTACGCACACAGTGCCATTTTATTACTATATAACAAAATAAAACCTTGTTAACTTTATGTAAATAAAGCTTCATTACTACACGAAAAGCAGGAGTCAATGTACGTCTTAACAATCTTTCAAAAATTCAACTAGCTTCAAAGATTTTTCTGATGCAGATCGGTTTTTTATCATTATTGCAACCGAGTAAAGAGGCACGAAGAGGGAGGAGGAAGAAAAAAATTAATAATATCGTCCAACTTCTGATTTGGAGATATATAAAGTGCAACAATCAAAATATTCATCCTATTTTCCATTTGGCATTGAGCCATACATAAGTCAGGAGAAAGAACAGAAAAATCTATCGATGAAGTTACAATGTTAACTACATCATTAGTATTATGATATATGCTTACGTCTTCAGCCGTTTAAATTTTGCAATGCACTTGAAGATCGAATAAACTCGAATCAACCGTGGTTGGGACAAGAAAAAGACGGCGCGTAACGAAAAAATGTGACGCGTAACTGAAAAATGTTACACTAAATTTATCAAATCACCGGTAAAGAAGTTTCACTTCAAAAACATGAATAAACAATTTTTTGAATTTAATCTTAGAAGGTTTAAAATATGGAGCATGTATACATTTGTCGGGAAAGAGAAAAATTTTCCATTATGTTACCAACGTACCGACGCACCATTCGAAAGTGTTACGTCAGGTAGCAAATACATTTTCGATTGCTTTGATCTGCGCAATAAATCTGTATCACCATACATTACAGGCCAATATGCATAGAGGCGGGAGTCCAGTAGACTTATGACGTAGCTATAAACTCGTGGTTTTATTTTAGGATATTGCTACATCAAATTCATTGATATGTATCTTACAAAACACTCCGTACAATGAACATGAAACTTAATTCTGCTAGGAAATCTTCAGCTACGCTGCTATTTATGATTACTTCAATCCAAAATGTAGTCTCTACGCATGTTTCGCACGGAGCGTAGAAACAGAAAGCTATTATGAAAGTTTTGCTATGTTGGTATTACGATTCGTTGGCCTCACTGGTGCACTGTGGTTTTATAAGTTAAGGTCCCGGATTTGATACCCGGCGTGTATAGGAGGGCACGTTAAGCTGTCAGTCCTGCGCCGAATCTCTTTCCTGTCGAGTCGGTTCTACCGCCCCATCAGACTATGACCGTGAGGAAGTAAAAGCGCAGGTGCACACCTGTACTTACATTACACTAGTGCGATAATATATCTCCTGCGTAGTTGGTATACTCTCTGGAGATTGACTACCGTAGCCGAAATCGCTCAGGGTATATCAAATCAAATCAAATCAAATACACTTTATTGTACACCAAATACAAAGCTTTAAAAAAATACACAATTAAAATAAAGAAGACAAGGTACAATAGGCGGCATTTTCGCTTAAGCGATCTGTACCAGGCAGCCTACCAAAGTACATGAAGTTAAGAAGAAGGGTTAGTGTGTACACAAAATAATACTTGAAAATAAAAATAAATTACAAAACAAAAAAAAATATAAAAAAATATACTTACTTTATATACGTACACATATAAAATTTAAATATATTATATACAATATATACCTATATGACATAAAGACATATAGGTATACATATTAAATGGAAACTACGAAGAAACGATCGAATTGGCACACTCACAGAGATGCATGCACCAATGCGGTCCCAGAGCTATTATCGCAGGATTACAGTCTGGGGCAGTAGCTTTGGGACCTCGTCGCGGTTATTGTGTTACCGAAACGTGATTATACAACGTGTAAATGAAAACCGAAATAATACTTCAGAGGCTTTAGAGGTAGATTATTTATTGTCTCTGAGACTTATCTGTGAAACCAAAACGCTTATAGTTTTTGAGTAAACCGTTGCTATAGTTTTCACTGAAAGGAATCAGATAACATCACATGCAAACGTGAAATCAAGCGACTCCTGTCACTTTATTATGTATGCGTCGCGAAGCGTAGGTACTATGCACGTGTCGATCTTTTATCTTCAATAGGGTTGTCATAAGTGAACACTTGGAATGTTAAGAATTAGTTTGTATGGAAAAATAAATATGCTTCTATTGATTTATTATCCTTCGATGATTCCATTTGTAATATACTTGTACACCATTCAATAGTATTTCGTAATTCCGCTAGACGTTGTTTTTTTGAGATGGTGATAGCAAAAAAAAAATTTACCCGGATAAGTTTGTTGTTGGCTCTTCTTGGACCAGGGCGCGTTTGGAACCCTCGTAGCTTTAGGTTTAAGTTGGCGAACGAAGTTATCACCACCCCCTTACAATTATGAAAACATATGTATGAACGCTTCATAAGTGCCTGTGATAACTGATAGGCCTACATGGATAAAGAAATTTTGAATTTGAATTTATTTGATCTACATTTAATATGTATTCCATATATTTCTGTTGAGATGGGCCACCAGTGGAATCCCATCGCCTAAAAACAGAAAAACACTTCGCAGGGCATGCTAGGAGCACGTTCTGCAACGTGCCGTCCTGTGAATCGTAGCCGTAGGTGATGGCCGTAGGTGTTAAGCCTCATATGTCTGTTATGATACCAGCAACCACGTCATTCAGACCGGAACACAGCATTGCAACAACGCTGTTTTGCGGAAGAAACGAACATGGCGATACTTCCCCGGACGAGCTATGTCACAGAGAGTCCCTCTACCCCTATATTCGAACGCAAACGTATCTGAAAGCCAACACAACATTTTATCTCTCACTTTGTTTCAGCCCGAGCCTATTGCATTTTCAGCCCAAACACAATATGCGTATAGCAACAACACGAATCTAAAACGCTAAATCAAAACGCTTATAGTTTTTGAGTAAACCGTTGCTATAGTTTTCACTGAAAGGAATCAGATAACATCACATGCAAACGTGAAATCAAGCGACTCCTGTCACTTTATTATGTATGCGTCGCGAAGCGTAGGTACTATGCACGTGTCGATCTTTTATCTTCAATAGGGTTGTCATAAGTGAACACTTGGAATGTTAAGAATTAGTTTGTATGGAAAAATAAATATGCTTCTATTGATTTATTATCCTTCGATGATTCCATTTGTAATATACTTGTACACCATTCAATAGTATTTCGTAATTCCGCTAGACGTTGTTTTTTTGAGATGGTGATAGCAAAAAAAAAATTTACCCGGATAAGTTTGTTGTTGGCTCTTCTTGGACCAGGGCGCGTTTGGAACCCTCGTAGCTTTAGGTTTAAGTTGGCGAACGAAGTTATCACCACCCCCTTACAATTATGAAAACATATGTATGAACGCTTCATAAGTGCCTGTGATAACTGATAGGCCTACATGGATAAAGAAATTTTGAATTTGAATTTATTTGATCTACATTTAATATGTATTCCATATATTTCTGTTGAGATGGGCCACCAGTGGAATCCCATCGCCTAAAAACAGAAAAACACTTCGCAGGGCATGCTAGGAGCACGTTCTGCAACGTGCCGTCCTGTGAATCGTAGCCGTAGGTGATGGCCGTAGGTGTTAAGCCTCATATGTCTGTTATGATACCAGCAACCACGTCATTCAGACCGGAACACAGCATTGCAACAACGCTGTTTTGCGGAAGAAACGAACATGGCGATACTTCCCCGGACGAGCTATGTCACAGAGAGTCCCTCTACCCCTATATTCGAACGCAAACGTATCTGAAAGCCAACACAACATTTTATCTCTCACTTTGTTTCAGCCCGAGCCTATTGCATTTTCAGCCCAAACACAATATGCGTATAGCAACAACACGAATCTATTGTGTTTGCTGGATGTTTGTTTGTTTTGCCTTTGTAAACACGCGGAGTAACACAATCGGTCCGCCCATACGCCATGTTGGCACTGGGTATTACAGAACGTGCAAACATTTGCTTAATCTAAAGAGTTAGGACTGGATCAATGTAAGGAAAGTTCTTTTATCTTATACACGTATACCTAAGCAACATATATGTATGCGGTGGCGTTCACTGAGTTATTTACCAGGGTATGCATACAGCAGGAAGGCAAAAATCCTCCTTTTACGAGTTATATATCAATTTTAGGGTATGCAGTGCTTTTGTGCATGTATGAAGTGCACGCAACTGTATGTGGCCTAGTGGTGGTTTCACGCACGAAACGTTTTTTATCCACGTTTCTGATACGTACCGCTAAGATGTGAAACGCCCTCCCGGCAACTGTGTTTCCTGCCACGTATAATTTGAGTACCTTCAAGGCTAGAGTGAATAGGCTTTTTCTAGGCAAGCGTGCTCAAACCTAGACCTCATAATTGCTTTCTAACGGGCATGATTGTCGTCAAGCGCTGGCCTATCGTTAATATAAAAAAAAAATAAGGCGTTAAGGAAGGATGAACAAACAAAAACACTTTCGCATTTATACCTAAAACTAGCTTCTTCCCGCAACTTCGTCTGAGTGGATTTCAGAATTGTTTTTAAAACTTCGTTCGTTAACAATTTCTAATCCTACGACGGGAACTATTTCAAATTCAAATTCTAAATTCTAAATTTCTTTATTCATGTAGGCCTATCACAGGCACTTATGAAGCGTTCATACATATTTGTTTACATAATTGTAACGGGATGGTAATAACTTCGTTCGCCAACTTAAATCTAAAGCTACGAGGGTTCCAAACGCGCCCTGGTCTAAGAGCACAACAACAAACTTAGCCGGGTAAATTTATTTTTTTTGCTATCACCATCTTCCAGTAAATTTATATTAAGCTATGAAGCTAGAGCAATTCACACCCAAGCTTTTTATCGTTTAAATAATCCTTAATATTATAATAGGAAAAAATTTGAAAGATCAGTATAGAAAGTACATGTGCTTTTCCATAGCATAGGTGACATGCATACCAAATTTCAATGCTGTCTGCCCGCGGAACTACTTTAGGAATCGGCATGAAAAGTAGCCTATGTTTATTAAAATTTTTCAACGTAAAAGAAGAACTGCAACAGTGTAGTAGTAAATACCAAATTCGACTTAGGCACCATCCCAACAAGATGGCAGTTCAACTCACCGTACCAGATTGTCTCAGCCGGCTAAAAAGGAAAAATATTCTAGACCTAAATAAATGCTAAACCAGTCTTTCCTCAATATGACAATTTCCAATGGGAAATTATCATAAAATAATTGAAATATCTTTTAACACATCTGCTCATAGTCAAGGACTGATCGCAGGATAACAACAGAAAAAAAAAAAAAAAAATGTTTAATAAAATGTCAAAGGCAATAGCATGCCAAATTTTATCCAAATCCGTTGAGCCTTTTTTGCCTTATTGAGTAACAAACATCCATATCACATTTCGCTGTGGCACATTGTGATTGAATGGTTCAGAAAATAGATATAATAACAATATATAGTAACAATCCTTGATGCGTATTTTATATCGTGCTAAAATTTCAGCACGATCGGTGCAGAACTTTTTGAGTTTTTGAAGCGTACACCAACCAACATAACATTTTTATATATATAGAAATAGATAAGAACTATCCTTGATGCGTATTATATTTATAGCATGATTGCTAAAATTTCATGCCGATCGGTGCAGAACGTTTTGAATGCAGTATGAATATACTACCATAGGTTCTAAATAGATTCAGGCATCTAACTCAAGTTACAATTGCTTCATTCAATAGGCACATAGATGCCACTTTTTCAACAAAATTCGTGAACCTAAAACTAAAGCTACGAGGGTTCCAAACGTGCCCTGGTCTAAGAAGAAACTCACAACAAACTTGACAGGGTGTTTTTTTTTGTAATCACCATACCACATTGTCATTTGAAAATATTTTTAGAAGCAAATTGGTTCATCTTTTTGGAAAGTAATCCACATTGCAGCGTACAACGTATATTAACAAAATTAAAACAGACAATAAACCACTTTTCCACAGAGTACAATATTATGCTTTCATAATCAATTTTAGACACAAACTAAACAAACAAGCTAACTGAAAATCAGCATAAAACAATAATAACAGACGCGGGCGTAATAATATTTACCCATATTTGGCCCAGAGATAGTTAGCATCATGGAAACAAACATAGAATTCATTAGCTCAATTAAACTAATGGTTGATGCGCAATTTTTACATGCACCTAGACAAACATGTAGACAACAGTTGTTACTATGTTACTTACTCTAAGTCCTTTTAACTAACCCTATGCCAAAAACCAAATCGATTGGTTCCCTACACTTCTTATCTGTGCACAATAAAACAAAATTTGTATAAACTTATGTGTTATGTTTAAGTTAAGTTTAAGAAAAACTAAACATAATCAAATGGATTCTGTTTTGTTTTTCTTTTACAACAAATAAAGCATTTTTTTTTTTCATTTTCATTGATTAGAAACCAACACACTTACGCATATATAATTATTTATTATATACGCATACTAGCGGACCCCAGCGCCATCTGTCGGGCTGATTTGTACATCTAAACAATCCAGGGTGCCACCCAAAAGCATACCAAAAAATTCACTGAAATCGGTCCAGCCGTTTAGGAGGAGTTCAGTGACATACACACGCACAGAAGAATTATATATATAAAGATATGCAGAATAAGTACGTAGAGAGTACAATGCCAAAGATCTGTTTGGTGTGGACTATAAAGATTGCAGATATTATAAATTACGCCATGCAGATTCCCCTGCTTTTCAAGATGTATAGAAAATGAAGAATTATTTTCATAGCATATCATGCGTAATCTTTATGTCGGCAGTGATATGATAATTCAAGATTCTCTGAGATTCTTAGGTTAGATAATTCACCATACAAAAAAATACAGAATTACCCCTAACGAAATTGTAAGTATGTTTTCTTAGTTATATAATAAATTTCTGGGGTTTTACATTACTATACCTACTATATATTACTGAGTTTTTCGTGGTTTTTATTTTGTAATTTATACTTCGATATTCCCTCCAAGTGTAGATTGAAACAGTTAAAAAGAATTAAAATTTAAGTTGTGATGAATTTTAAGAACTTAAAATAGTGCAAATTACAACGTGGCATACTAAAATTATATCCGCATGGTAATAACGTATCTCATACAGGCTAGCGATAGGCAATCTTTGCTGCCAAACGACATTTTTATTTATCGTGTGTAAAAGTGACGTTTGATAGCAAAAATCGCGTGATTTACGCCTATTGCAAGCTTGTTGTGAGATTCGTATTCAGCCAACCGATCATATTGTACCGTTATTTAAACGTTTCGCTTTAAAATTTAACTGTGCGAGGTCATAGTGAGTTAGTAGTTATACTTACCTTAATTTCGATAAAATATAGATACGTTAGACGTTCCTTTTATGTAAGTTTAGTGTTTGCTTTAAAGTCTGTGCCACCAATTCATCTTTGTTATCCCTGCCTTTAGTGGTTGGCTGGATGAGATCACTACCATCGATAAGGCCGCCCTTACGCCCTATTTATTCATAAATTTTGTTTCCTCTATTGTTTGTTTGTTTTATTTGGTGTAATAAAGAGTTTATATTATTATGGACGTATCAGACACGCCTCTCGATCCGCAAATGAATCACCGGTGCATGCATTTAAACTACTGACGTCAATCCATGTTTACTCCCCGATTTAGCCGTCGCCCCGCACTCGTGCTAAATCCAAAGCCATCAAGACACACAGTCTGTAGCGCTGGAGCAATGTAAACTTATTGTAGAACACATTAAAATCGCTGCCAATGTTTCATGCCTTTCGTACTGCGATCAATAAAATGCACTAATTGCGGTGTGGGAACAGTGCTCGCCTCTAATAGAAGAAAAGGCTTTAGAGCATAGACCCATCACGCTGCTCCAATGCGAGTTGGTGTGCTTTAACGAATATTACCACACTTAAGTGATAATACTATCACTGAGACAGGCCTACCTGCTGTCCGTTCTCTTCAAAGCACGGGGTTCACACCCCCAATTACCTAACTCCAGGCTGGTTGAAAATTCCTTGAATGGAAAACGCACAATAACTTATGTATTTTTTGGGCTGACGCGGGATTCAAAACCAAAACCAAAATAAATAAATAAAATAAATATACTAGGACAACAAACACATCGCCAAAGTAAGCGTAGCTTGTGTTATAGGTACTAAGATAACTGATAAATATTTTTATGAATAATATAAATAAATAATATGAGTATTTATTTATATTATTCATTAAAATATATTATGAGTATTTATTTTGGTAAGTATCTTAGTACCTATAACACAAGCTACGCTTACTTTGGCGATGTGTTTATTGTCCTAATATATTTATTTCATTTATTTATTTTGGTAAATAAATACTATAAGTATTTATTTATATTATTCTGATATACAGATAAACACTGAGCCACTGAAAAACGTTCGTGTTCATCACACAAACACAGCACAAATCGGCCGTCAGATAATTTTTGACATCGGACTTAGATTAGAGAAAATTAAATCCCAAAGTGGAAAAGCTAAAGTGTGTTGAACATTAATGTTTATCATTGTCTGGGTATTTACCTGTGTTTAAAGTATTCATATATATTATTCATAAAAATATCAATCAGTCATCCCATTATTACCCATAACACAAGCTACGCTTACTTTCGGGCCAGATGACGATGTGTGCATTGTTGTAATATATTTATATATCTGATCGACTTACAAGAAATGGTCATAAATTAGTGTCATCTGCATATCGTCTGCGTAAGGTACAGGGATCATTTGTGGGATTGAGTATACGCTTTTATAATATGATTTCTAAGGTGATTTTGGACCTGCCAATGCACAAGTTAAAACACATTTATTACAGCGAGGTTACTATACAATTGATGATTTTTTTAATGACAAGGTTGCTTGGAAGCATCCGGCTCCGCTTTCAGCTCTCACAAGATAGAAAAATGAATGTTAAAATGCAAAATGTAAATTGTTGATGTTGGAAAAGAGCAACTGCTGAGTTTCTTGCCGGCTTCTTCTCGGTAGAATCTGCCTTCCGAACCGGTGGTAGAATCACTACAAACAGACAGACTTGACGTTTCAAAAGTGCTTATATTAGGCCTACTTGAAATAAATGAATTTTGAATTTTGAATTTTTTGAATTTTGATCATGTAAAGATATTCCAAGCATAGCTTTTTCCGTTGAATTCGGTTACTCTGCGATTTATTATGAGGCCAATAATGAATCTAGGCACGAGCGTAGTTCTAAATTGCCAAAAAGCCCTGACTTCTGCACTCAATAAAGCACATCTGCCCGATACTTGATCGCAGTTAATAAAACTCCGGCTGCGAGCAGGGCTGCCACTTTCCAATAACATATAAGTAATTTCCGGGATTTTCCACTTCGATTTCACACACAGGACGTGTGTTCCGGGACACAATAACTTATTAATACTCAAGTTGAAAGCGTTTTTATATTAAAAACTGATATTGAGATATAACTTAATTGCATAGAAGCAGGCTTGGCGTTACTTTGCGGAATTCCATGATAAATTATGAATACTCCGCGAAAAGCAGGAGAACATTTATGGTGTAAAAAATTATGTGGAAAAATCAAGAAAAAATTAAACAAAATAAAAATTTATTTCATATACGCCTAACATAAAAGAGCACTTTTGAAATGTCAAGTCTGTCTGTTTAAATCGACTGCCACCCGTTCGGAAGCCAGATTCTACCGAGACGAAGTCGGCAAGGAACTCAGCAGTTGCTCTTTCCAACATCAACAATTTACATTTTACATTTTTCATTTTAACATTCATTTTTTATCTTGTGAGAGATGAAAGCGGAGCCGGATGCTTCCAAGCAACCTTAGCATTAAGAAATTCATCAATTGTATAGTAACCTCGCTGTAACAAATGTGTTTCAACATATTCCTTTAACTTATGCATTGGTAAGACAAAATTAAAATCGTCAAAAAGTCAAATTACCGTAGGAATCATATTATAAAAGCGTATAATCAATCCCACAAAATATTACCTCTTTACAGATGTCACGAATTTGTGACGATTGTATGTGTCAATTGTTTATATGCACTTTTTGTCCACTACAACCATTACTTTGTCTTACAAATACAATATAATTACAACCCTCACCGGTTATTTCACAGTTTCCTACTGGAACGGCAAAACTCTTGGCGGCACGTCTTCGTCGTAAGGGTAGTTACTATCCGCGGCCGAAGCCTGCCAGCCAACCAGACCGACGGAGAGACGAAATTCAGTAATTTATAAATTCCAAATTACCCCTGCTGAGGATTGAACCCGGGACCTCAATTTATCATACCCCAGTACTTACCAATGCACCATGGAGGTCACTTAATATATCAAGCTGCGAAGATTATTGAGAAAATCCATAAACGATAGCATACATCGGAGAGATTCCGGATGGTTGGCATCCTTAGCTGGAAAGTCCAATAAACCTCATTTCCATCGCACGTCAATGGATTCCCGTCGTATCTCGTCTGTTTCTAAGAATAGATTGTAAGTAGGCAATGAGAACTTGATTAGCTCATCGGCGCAAATGTGTACTTATAAGTGAAATGGTATAGTTTCGATTTCCGTTTGAGTTGCTTCAAGAAAGTAACCATAATAATATAGAATATTTTTTTTTATCTAATGAAACTATAAAAACAAGCAATTCTTGTTGGTTTATGAATAACTAACTGTTCCCCGCGACTTCGTCGGCGTTTGATTTTGTTTTTTGATGTGGCATTAAATTAAATAGTAGTTCTAAAAAGTTTAAAGTATTCAGTGTCGCTAAGCTTTAAATGATGGGTCTGCTGCTGTCCGCTGAGGAGTTCTGTCCTCTATCTCCAACCACAGTTTGGGAAAAATTAAACACATATTATTACCTATATAGTACAAAAATAATTATTGAAATCGGTTATAATTTGTCGGAGTTATGGTGTAAAATCATCAAACACTTTCATCCCCTCTCCCAAAGGAACCGAGCTTAATATCGGAATAAAAAGTATCCTATATTACTTCTGACACTTCCAAGAATATGTATACAAAGTTTCATTAGGATCGGTTAAGTAGTTTTTGCGTGAAAGCGTAACAAACAAACTTACATTGACATTTATAATATTAGTAGGGATAGGGATAGGGATAGGGATAGTTGGGATGAATGAATAAACTTTTATTATACACCTTAAAGTCAAAGTCAAACATTTCTTTATTCAATAAAAAAAAATCAATAATTTCTTCTAATAACAATTAAAGAAATTATTTAATTATATTAAAATATAATTCAATAATTTCTTTAGCACATAGATGGTACTGTTGATTCGTACATTACATGTTAAATATGACATAGGAGTGAGTTGATGGCGATAAATAAATTCGTCAATTTAAAACTTATGGCTACATAGCGAACCAATCTAGAGAACCAATGACCGAGATTCAGAATTCATAATCCACTTGAAAACGGCTCCATCGAATTTCATGAAATTTACTAAGCAGTGGGTTTTGATGGGATAAATCTTTTTTTGGATAGATACCTTGTTGTTTACAGGCAATGAAAAACTTCAGTATCGTTAAAATACCAAAGTAAATTGCGCCACCATCTTCAAGGCTATAACAGTGTTAGTCTGTTTAAGGGCGGTGCTTTTCCCACCATCAAGTAATTATCCATGACCCCATTTGACCTTAAATGTAAACACAGTAGATGGTTATGTTTGTAACTCATGATAATACTTGGGTCTATTTTGGTAAAACTTTATAGTTATTTTTCTAAATATATTGATCCTACTTCATTAATATAAGTGCTGTGAACAATGAATCACTAGCAGTTTGCTGTTGAAGATACTGTATTCGTTAAAACTAAAATATACTAATAAGGGGATTATTAGTATATTTTTAAAAGGACCAACCATAGCGCGATACAATTTACAAAAGGTAGGGAACAGCGCCATCTAGTTTTCGGCGCGGAAACTTAAATTCATTCAGTCATAATGTTTCTTTGTTTCAAAAAAACTATATTCAAAAATTATATTGACATCGATTACAATAAATCGATATAAAAATAGCAAAAAATTACCTCGTGATTCCAGATAGCAAGTGACATAAGCTATATTTCATCCCGGGAAAATCAAACCACCCGGACGTGGTTGCGAAAAAATTCTAGTTAAATATAATTAAGAACGCTCTTAGAAAGCTTTTTTAAATGAAAGCCTTTGTTTTAAAAATATAATAAGAATTTATTTTACTCAGAAAACCTGCCCGCTTTGTTTCAGGGGAGTCTTCTATCAATATATAATTCATATTTATATAACTAACTGTCTTTCGCCCGTGCCCTCGTCCTAGTTGATTAGGTTTTCCTATATATAAAGTATGTAACTCCGACTTTTTGATGGCGATTTGACGGCCGATTGGCGCAGTGGGCAGCGGCCCTGCTTTCTGCGTCCGAGGCCGTGGGTTTGATTGCCAGTTCTGGAAAATGTTTGTGTGATGAACATGAATATTTTTCAGTGTCCTGGTGTTAGTCTGTACATTATTAGTATTTATGTATACTATTCAGCGCTGGTAATGGGTTGATATTGTAAATATGAATGAGGGAATGAGTGAATATACCAGCGTAATAATTTGGCAGCCTTATCGCTTCATAGCGATCCCTTCCAGGCAATCAAAAGAAACAAATACAGAAAATAGGTAGGTGGTGCATACATACATGTACCAGTAGAAAAATATTTCATAACTTATATAAATATATATAATACATATAAATATAATACGATAATTATCACGTTATATTATTGATTCACTTATATAGGTAAGGTTAATACAATGACGGGAGAGTTATTCGATGCTATATTTAGATGTAACAATCTAAATAGGTCAAGTCTAAAGGCTAATCGGATTAAAACAACATTTGTCAAACAAACCTTTTACTGGATTAAAACATAAACATACCATTTTTATACCAAAAATATAAAACAGATCCGCGGTAAACCGAAAATCCACTGAACACAAAAGTCGTAGGTGAAACTTAGAATGCAATAAATGTTCAATTTTATTAAGAACCTGTGCCAGGATTATAAAAATGCGATCTAGTTTTATCTGGAAGGCTTTGGCCGTGGCTAGTTACCTATCGACATAGACGTGCCGCTATTAGGGTTCCGGTGCGACGACGCGTAAAAACCGATTAGGGGTATGACTACCAAACTCCCTAACAGCTTTGCTAACATCTTAGACTGCATCATCTCTTACCATCCGGCTAACTTGTAGTGGAATAAAAATAAAAAATAAAATTCATTCCAAAAGCGTAAACCCATTTTTGCAATACTTTTATTTGTATTTCAACTAATATATTTTATTTTATTTTTTTTATTTGTGTATATTTTGTTTATGTATTCGTATGTATCTGAATGTAGGTTTATAATAATTTCACACTACCTATTTGTTCTCGCTCTCCTAATCCTAAGGTTGCCTGGCAGAGATCGCTTTTAAAAGATGAGGCCGCCTTTTGTATTTTACTCCAGTTTTTGTGTTTCTCTCCATTCGTCCTTTCTTTCCTAACTGTGTACAATTAAAGAGTTTAAATAACAAAATATCTATAGATTTCGTTCCATAAACGCCTCGCCGAAAACGCGTTCGCAAATTGTTATTGTGATCGTCAGCATAATCACCCATTACCGACCGACTACAGGGCACTATTCAAAATTCAAAATTCAAAATTCAAAATTCATTTATTTCAAGTAGGCCTAATATAAGCACTTTTGAAACGTCAAGTCTGTCTGTTTGTAGTGATTCTACCACCGGTTCGGAAGGCAGATTCTACCGAGAAGAAGCCGGCAAGAAACTCAGCAGTTGCTCTTTTCCAACATCAACAATTTACATTTTGCATTTTAACATTCATTTTTCTATCTTGTGAGAGCTGAAAGCGGAGCCGGATGCTTCCAAGCAACCTTGTCATTAAAAAAATCATCAATTGTATAGTAACCTCGCTGTAATAAATGTGTTTTAACAAATTCTTTAAACTTGTGCATTGGCAGGTCCAAAATCACCTTAGGAATCATATTATAAAAGCGTATACTCAATCCCACAAATGATCCCTGTACCTTACGCAGACGATATGCAGATGACACTAATTTATGACCATTTCTTGTAAGTCGACTGTTTATGTCCACTTTTTGTTTATAAAGACTAATATGTTGTCTTACAAATACTATATTGTTATAAATATATTGTGAAGCTACAGTAAGTATGCCTATTTCTTTAAACTTCTCACGGAGGGATTCGCGTGATTTAAGTTTATATATTGACCGTACAGCTCTTTTCTGCAATATAAATATAGTTTCGATATCAGCTGCTTTACCCCATAACAAGATTCCATAGGACATAACACTATGAAAGTACGCAAAATAAACTAGCCTAGCTATTTCAACGTCAGTAATCTGTCTAATTTTTCTGACTGCGTAGGCAGCCGAGCTTAGTTTACCCGCTAGTGAATCTATATGGGCACCCCACTGTAGCTTATTATCCAAGGTCACGCCCAGAAAAACTGTGGAAGTCTCTATTTTTAGTGATTCACCATTTATCATTATATTTTTATCAATTTTCTTTACATTTGGTAAGATAAATTCGACACACTTTGTTTTTTTTGCATTTAAAAGTAAGTTGTTAACTGTAAACCAGTGCGACACATGCGACATAACACGGTTTACTTCGTCAGAGTTATCTTTACTCCTATCAGTCTTAAAAATTAGAGATGTATCATCTGCAAACAATACAATGTCGCATGTTCCACTGACATGGTACGGTAGATCATTTATATACACTAAAAATAGAAAAGGACCCAAAATCGAGCCTTTTGGGACACCCATTGAGGTATTTGAACCCTGAGACTTTGCATCATTTATGCAAACTCTTTGGGTTCTATTGCTGAGATAAGAGGCAACCAAATTTAGTGCAACGTTTTGGATACTATAGTGGCTTAGCTTAAGAAGCAAGGTTTTATGATCAACACAATCGAAAGCTTTAGATAGATCACAAAAAACACCCATGGCGTTCTGTGAACATTCCCAGGCATCATAAACATGTTTTATAAGTTTAGCGCCTGCGTCCGTTGTGCTACGACCTTTAGTGAAGCCATACTGCTCAGGGTGTAGTAAGTTATTTACATTAAAATGATATACGAGTTGATTTAATATAATTTTTTCAAATATCTTACTAAGAGCTGGTAAGATTGAGATAGGTCTGTAATTGTTTATATCATTTTTATTACCAGATTTAAATAGAGGAATGAGTTTAGTATGTTTCATTAGGTTCGGGAAAGTACCTAAATCAACACATTCATTGAAAATTATGGCTAAAAGAGGAGCAATGACGTCAATAATTTGAGATATTACCTTTACCGACATTCCCCATATATCACCTGTTTTCTTTAATTTTAACAACTTGAAGTTTTTACTGATATCCAATGCCTCTATATGTATTCTCCTCTCGGAATGAGAAGAGTCTACAATGCTGGCCAAGTGCGGATTGGTAGACTTCACACGCCCTTGAGAATGTTATGAAGAACTCTCAGGCATGCAAGTTTACTCAAGATGTTTTCCTTCACCGTTTACAGCAAGTGATATTTCATCACCTCAACCAATTGACGTCCCCTGCTGGACATAGGTCTTTTGTAGGGAGTTCCACAATACACGGTCCTGGGCCGCTTGCCTCCAGCTCCCAGAGACTCGCCTGATGTCATCTGTTCACCTCGTTGGAGGCCGACCTACGCTGCGTTTACCGGTGCGGGGTCGCCATTCCAGCACCTTAAGACCCCAGCGTCCATCGATTCTCCGAGCTATATGCACCGTCCATTGCTACTTCAGCTTCGCGACTCGCTAAACTATATTGGTAACTCTAGTTCTTCTACGGATCTCCTCATTTCTGATTTGATCACGTAGAGATACTCCTAGCATAGCTCACTCCATCGCCCCCTGAGTGACTCTGAGCCTTCTTATGAGGCCCATAGCGACTATGTGATATTTAAACTTCTTAAATTAAAAACGCATATAACTCTGAAAGCCGGAGTTTGAACTTGGTCTCCACGAAAGGAAAACCGAAGCCTTATTTACTAGGCTGTCACCGCTAGGCCTAAAAATCTAAATAATTGATAGGGAGGTTTGTAGGTTGACTTAGTACCATTCTACCTACTCAACCTCAAAACCTCTCTTGATATATTAAGTAGGTCGAAGAAAGGTTACGTGAATTTTACACATGCAAATTAAACGTAAAAATCACTTATAATACGAAGCTTGAGGTCCAGTAATAACATCCCTTTTAAAGCTTAGAAATCCTTTATTTAGTTAAAAGTATTTTATAAGTTTTATGCATAAAAGAACAAATTACAACAGGAATCAGATGTGACATTATGAAAAGATAAAGCATTACAATCATGATTTTGCTTTCTTTTGGAAATTGAAAGCTTTCACTTCCAGTATTATCGCTGACAGACATATTTTATTGTAATAAATAGTTTTTTAAGTGAAACACAGGCTATCCTCACATGTGTAATGTAGTAAACAATACTGTATACACTATACACACTAATACGTATGGACTATGTACAGCGCATATAGACGACGACGCATCGCCACGCCAACAATTAGGTTTACCCTCGCCTATAGATGTTTCTCATCAAATTCAAATTCAAATTCAAATTCATTTATTTCAAGTAGGCCTACTTTATAAGCACTTTTGAAACGTCAAGTATGCATGTTTGTGTGACTCTACCACCGGTTCGGAAAGCAGATTCTACCGAGAAGAGCCGGCAAGAAACTCAGTAGTTGCTCTTTTCCAACATCAACATTTACAATCATTTTGCTATCTTGCGGGAGATGAGAGCGAGGCTGGCTGCTTCCATTCTACCTTGTCATTGAGGAATTCATCAAATGAATAGTAACCTCGCTGTACTAGATGCGTTTTTACACATTTTTTAAATGTATGCATTGGTAGGTCAAGAATTTCCTTAGGAATCATGTTGTAAAAGCGTATACTCAACCCAAGAAAGGAGTTCTGCACCTTTCGCAGACGATATGCAGATATCACTAATTTATGACCGTTTCTGGTAAGTCGATTGTTAATTTCAGCTTTTGATTTATAAAGAGTAATATTTTGCCTCACAAAGACTATATTACTATAAATGTATTGCGAAGCTACTGTAAGAATACCTATTTGTTTAAATTTTTCACGAAGCGATTCGCGTGATCCAAGTTTATATATTGATCGTACGGCTCTTTTCTGTAGTATAAATATACTTTCAATATCTGCAGCTTTTCCCCACAGCAAGATCCCATAGGACATAATACTGTGAAAGTATGCGAAATAAACAAGCCTAGCTGTTTCAACATCGGTAAGCTGTCTAATTTTCCTGATTGCATATGCAGCTGAGCTGAGTTTACTCGCTAGGCTTTCTATATGGGTACCCCACTGTAGCTTACAATCTAAGGTCACTCCTAGAAAAACAGTGGAGTTTTCTATTTCAAGTGTTTCTCCATTTATTATGATGTTTTTATCAATTTTTTTTACGTTAGGCAAAACAAATTCCAAACACTTAGTTTTTTTTGCATTTAAAAGTAAGTTATTAACAGTAAACCAGTCTGACACATGTGACAAAGCACGGTTTACGTCGTCAAAATTATCTTTGTTTCTATCAGTCTTAAAAATGAGAGATGTATCATCTGCGAACAGTACAATCTCACAAGTGCCCCTGACATGGTGTGGCAGATCATTTATATACACCAGAAACAATAAGGGACCCAAAATTGAGCCTTGTGGGACACCCATTAAGGCAGATGATCCCTTAGACTTTCATCATACAGCTCATACAACTTCTCCCTACTTTTATATATACCTACCCAGTCACTAAATTTTAATTTATTACTGACATTGATGTGCTTAAAGTTGAATACTCTATTAAATTCGTTGTTTATAGTATTAAATAGTGCACTATAAAGACTGTCCGGATGAAAATGTTCGCACGCAATACCAGGGATTTTCGCAGTAATTTCACGTTTGAATCGCATTAATTTAGTCTTAGTTATTGGCCTACACTTTATAATTTGTCTGCTTTTATTGATAGTATTTAAAACAGTAATAAGTTGACCACAATGATCTGACCTTAAATTATTAATTATACTTTTATCTAAAATGTCACAATTGAAAAAAATATTATCTAAGCAGGATGCTGAAGTTGCAGTTACTCTAGTAGGTTCACTAAAAGTGTGACACAAATTAAAACATTTAAATAAGTTAAGCAATCTAGCAGTTGTTGCATTTTCTAGTAAAATGTTGACATTGAAATCGCCACATACAATTACTTTTTTAGTAGAAAGACACAAACGCTTTAGTACATCCTCCATGACATTCTCGAAATCGCTAAAATCACCTGAAGGGGGTCGGTATACACTCACTATTATAAATCGCTCCAGCTCCACACAAGACAGTTCTGCAATGCGTTCAACAGAAAGACCAACTATGTCTTTTCGTTCTTTACAAATTATATTATTACGTACAAAAATTAAAGATCCACCGTGAATTGCAGTCCTTCTGAAGAACGCACTTGACAATATAAAGTTATCGATGTTTACTGCTACTTGTGTACCAGTGAGCCAGTGCTCAGTTATACACAAAATATGTACATTGAGTTTCTCCACAAACAGCTCTATTTCTAATTCTTTGCCGGTGAAGCTCTGTATATTTTGGTGTACAATGTTCATATGGCAGAGCTCCTCCGTTGTCTTATTAACTAGTTTAAATCATTATTAAATTTCTTAATAGTACTAGCGCAAGTACTAGGGTCAGTAATAGAAATAGAAGTACTTGAAGTACAATTTGTAAAAGTGTCAATAGACTTTGTTACAACAGTTGTAACAGTATCATTTAAATTATAAGCTAGTAAAAACGCTATCTGCTGCTTACACTTTTTAGGCAGATACAATTTATCTCTTGTCATTACAAATGATGACGTGAATTTATTAATGTCAAAATAAAAAATTGCGTCGCTATGACGGTATGTCAAATTATAGATTAATAAGTTTAATTTATAAATATGTTCATTTTGTTTTGAGTTTAGAGTGCCACAATAAGGAAAGGCACACATTACAAACTTACATTTAGTTTTGTTATTTAAAAGCAGTAATTTTTCAATGCATCTTATAATCTGATGCTTTTTGACATTTAAACTGTCCCCTAACAATAAGACAACATTTGTATGCCTATCTAGATTTTTTTCATTTAGGCTATTAATGACACAATCAAAACTAGCCCCCGGTGAACATATATTTGTCACTGAGTGGTTTAGGTAACAATTCATAATAGGACCTAAACCTCTACCTATTTTGTCAGATATTACTATACTTTGTTTTTTAGGTTTAGCGGATAAAGTAGAATTTAACAAAAAATATAAATATATATATATATATATATGATAGGAAGCTGTATCATATTAGACTATTGATTAGTCCGAAAAGTATTTCCGTGCCACGATAAACTCAAATTTACAGCTGGACGAAGTCAGCCATTGTGTCTGTGGCAAAATTTTTTGGCAATTAAAACTAAAAACATGTCCAAAATGACACCGAGAGATACCCGGAAATAATCATCATTATACCAGTGACTAGTGCGTGATTAGAACGTGTATTTCTGAGTATATGTGACAATAACAAATTATTATTGTCACCTGTCCAATATTTTTGTATTTATCTACAATGTTCTGTAGGAAATGATCGGAAATCTTTGTTATTTTTATGCCGAGAACACATTAATATACCTACATCCGGTCACTTTATATCAAAACAGAATAAGAGAAGAAAATAATGCTTTTTATTTGGCTAAATACATTATTATTGATGTGAAACATCTATAGGCGGAGGTAAACGTGATTTTTTGCGTGGCGACACCGGCCGTGGTGACGCATCGCGACGCTATTGAATTTTTGTATTTCGTATGTAACAACAAAAATGAATATTAATTTTGTAATAAAACAGTCATTATTAACCGACTTACAAAAAGGAGTGGTTATCCATTTGGTTGTATTTTTATTTATTTGCGTAACAAATTTGTAATGCTTTATCTTTCCATTATGCAATATCATATCAATAGAATTTGAAAATTAATTATTATTATTTTTAAATTTATAGGCTGACTCATTTTTTGCGAAAAGAAAACGCCTGGCTGTTCAGCGGGGAAATACAGTCAGGATTCTTTTACTATTCCAAGCGGGCATGACCTTTACATTAATTAGTTTAGTTATAAGTTTTATTATTACATGATCAATAAAATTGAAGTTTTAGTAATTGGCAACCCTAGTGAGAGCGGCGCCAGATTGCGCGTGCGCAGTCATTCATGGCGGATTGACGTCAGCGGTACCATTTCACAACAATAAACCTGACATCACTTGTCAGAACTGTTCCATACCGCTCCAAACGTTGACGAATGATTTGACACAGTGCTCTGATTCACCGCCACTTTATTGCCAGAATTTCGCAAGATCTATGCGGATAACATAGTGCGATCATCAGCGATCATCAGTGGCCTATTAACGTGCCACTGCTCCGTGCAATGGATCTTTCTGGTCGGCTTCAAGGCAGCGCCTCCTTGGCCGGGAAGCTGTAGTCCCACTGTGAAGTCTTTTTGTCTCTTGTTTCTGTCTTGTTTGGCACTGGGGCCTATCTTCATGTCATCGGCCTGCTGGTAGTGGCGTATCCGAGTAACGCCCCGCTTTCTCAGCGATGTTCTCGCCGCTCATTATCAACCATTATCAGCCTGATACAAGGATTAGGTCTCCTCTTAGAATTTCACATTTATAATATTAATATGGATACAGAAATTTAACACGAATTATTTTTTAACAGCATTTAAAAAAAAAACGTTCATTGCTGAACGTTTTTTTTTTAAATGTTCTAGCGATTAATTTATCTATACATTCCACAGTATGTTACCCTCTGAAATAGTTTCGCTCGAACATGGATTTTATATATATTTCTGCAAGAACGATAAAAATATAAACGGTTACATCGTTAATGTATGAGAAATGCACAAAATTGCATAAATTAATAATAATATAATGATAATAATAAGTTTATTTCATTAAACAGTTACACAGTAAATTAAAAATAATACAAAATAATGTGAACAAAAGGTAATGTGTATCATGAAACCCAAATTCGATAATACTGCTGTAGTACAAGACTGAGTTCCAGTTAAATCTAAAGAATGAAAGGGTTTGGGCCGCTTTGCACCATTCTGGCCAAGGGCGGGTGTGCAGACTTCACACGCCTTTTATGTAGAACTCTCAGGCATGCAGGTTTACTCATGATATTTTCCTTTACCGTTAAATTAAGGTACGTAAAAACGGGTATAACTCCAAACAGTTAAAAGTGCTTGCAAGGGATCAAACTCGCTGCCAGGAAAGGAAGGCCGAAGGCTCTAATCACTAGACTTTCGCTGCTCTCATTACTCTTGCTCAAATTGTGCTAGAGCCGTACTCGTCGCTACCTTGTCTTGAGCTTTACTGCGTTGGTGGACGTCACCTTAGAAGCTCTCTAGAAAGTGGCCACTGCTCGGCATAGTTCTTGTGGCGGTCGTACCATCACCAAACTAGATGGCGCCACTGGAATCATCGGAAGACTGTACATCGCGCTATCGAAGTTTTAGTAGCTTAATACAAGTAGAACGCGAACTGGTCTAAGAAGGCCACAACAAACATAACCCTTTCCTTTTTGTTATCACAGTCACATGTTAATGACGATATGGAAGCACTTAAACTTTTTCAGCTTCGGGCTGACACGTCACAATGAGGAACCTCCGAAATTGTTAAATAAACACGTCAAACTAAAACGTCATAAGCTACCTACAATATTGTATTTTGGTCTAAAGTTATAATTAGGTATTTTCACTCAGCTGTATCATTAATATTACGCTTAGACTTCTGGTTAGTTAAAACCACTTAAAACTAACATTTATATTACAGCTGTGTATTCTTTGAAATTTGCTTTGCCACTACGTAGATAGAAATGGTTGGAAATACAAGGATTTTCATGAATTAAACTCATTGCCGAGTTGACGTAAATTGTACGTTATTCAGACTTCCTGAAACACACACTTTAAACGTGAAAAGTTAACATAAAATTGCGAAACCACTTTTGATCGCTGCAAAAGGGTTTATAAGGGCTCCATACAGTTCAAGTTACAGGGAACGTTGTGTAACTTTTAAAAGGTCAAGAGGGAGTTTAAAAAGTTGCGTAAATTTTGATGAAATAAACCGAAGTTTATTTTTCATAGCGATACCTATGCTTTTATTTATGTAACTACTGCAATGTTACCAATCGCACAAAGCGGATTGTTAAAATCGACCCTACAACCTTCCTCCTACAACCTGGCTCACATAAAAGCTAAACAATAAGAATAATGGGATAACTATTTTTTTTCGTTTAACAGGAATCGTGAACCGAGGAGATTCTTTCCGCCGGCGGCGCTCGAGGTCTGGAAGCTTGGCACCAGCGTCCCCCGCACAATCCGCGCCGGAATCCCAGGAGCGGCGTCCTGTGGCCTGCCACAGGGTCGCCATGGTTGGAGCGCAGGGTGTCGGAAAGACCGCACTCATCAGTCAGTTCCAGACCAGCGAGTGTATCAACGCTTACGACAGGCAAAGTTAGTGCATTTTAATTCAATGTAATTTTCATTATTACCAGCGCATCCTCCTCCAACAATGATAAGGGTTTAAAGACGTAGCCAGTGGTGGACTCCACACACCTTTGAGAACATTGTAAAGAACTCATGCAGGTTTCCTCACGATGTTTTCCATCACCATTGAAGCAAGAACGCACGTAACTTAGAAAAGTTACAGGTGCCTGCGATTCGAACTCGCCCCCCCAAAAGTGAAGTCGAATTTCTACCCACTGGGCTATCTACCACATTAACCCATTACGGGCCATAAAAGGTCGAGTCTGTTCCCAGAATGAGAAGGGTTTTGGTAGAAGTCCAACATGCTGGTCAAGTGCGGATTACTTTACATGCCTTGGAGACCATTATGTAGAACTAGCAGGCGTGCAGGTATCCTAACAAGTGATATTTAGTTGCATAAATTAAAAATGCATATAACTCTGAAACGTAAAGGTGCATGCCGGGGATCGAAGTCGGTCCTATAACCCAGCTTAGTTGTAACTTTATAAAAAAGGTTAATTTCAAGTTTTTCACAGTTCCATCAAGGACGTACGATTAGACGTAGAAGGACTATACTTTATATTGTCTCAGGAGACTCCGCTCTTTCATAACTACAAGTATATGTTATCCTAATAACATTATAAATACGAAAATTTGTATTGCTGGATGGATTTTACTGTTACTCAAAAATGTATGCACTTAAAATGCTACCATTTTTGCTTTAAAGTAAAGAAACAAATTAATAAGTGTAATGATAGTTTACGTGTATGCGCCCGTGCATGTGTGTGTGTGTGAGTGTGCGTATGCGTGCGTGTGTGTGCGTGTCTGTGTGTGTGTGTGTGTCATGATAAGTCTGAACACTTCCTGCTACCGAGATGTAAGAGTTTATAAATTGAATGAATGTCTTATTTTATATTGATCTAGTGATTAGTTAGCTAATTCGAGAAAGCGTGGTTATCTGATGTTATATAAGACAGCATTATTCTGCCGCATTTTAATGCGGCATACAGTTAACTCTGACCTTTAGGTCAGAGTTAACTGTATGCCGCAACTCGCTATTGGAACCAAATTCCTTGCGTGATTCCGAAGCGGATGATTATTCGCGTGCGCCAAACGAAAATAAACAAAAAAAAGAGTATACTACCCGAGAGTATACAAAACTTTGTCTTTTATTCAACATCTATACAAAATATCTGCCTCTCGTTGCATAACCGCAAAATTCGATCGTATTTTTTTTGTATCTCAGGACTAGTAAAATCCATTTATGCAGCACTGGGTGGGCAGGCCAAATATCATAGGTACTAACATAGCTTTTAGGTCTATTTTATGTTATTTAATTATAAATTATTTTAATTTTATATACTTTTTTATAAATTTATGTAAAGTCTGTAAATAAAGATTATTATTAAACCGATGATTGTTGCAAACAAGTGAAGATAAAATAATCCATGCTACTTTTTATCTCGTAAATGACTGATACGATTTGAAACGTACTCTTTACCTATTCTATACTAGTGTAATAAAGAAGACATTTATTTATTTATTTTACATTTTGTTAGTACGGCAGGGCCACTTACACTAACTAGATGGAACTGCATAATTAATGGATACAACTATAAGACAAATTAATGAAAGATGACATTAAACATTAATAAAGACATGATATTAATATAGTGTACTAGCTGTTGCCCGCGACTTCGTCTGCGTTGGATTTTGTTTTTTGATGTGGCATTAAATTTAGTCGAAGATCTAAAAAAATTTAAAGTATTCAGTATCGCTAAGCCTTAAATGAGGGGTTTGCTACTGTCTGCTGAGGAGTTCTGTCCTCTATCTCCAACCACAGTTTGGGCAAAATTAAACACATATTATAACCTCTATAGTCAAAAAACATTTATATATTCGGAGTCGGAGTTATGGTGTAAAATCGTCAAACACTCATCCCCTCTCCCAAAGGAACCTAGCTTAATATCGGGATAAAAAGTATTCTATATTACTTCTAGCACTTCTAAGAATATGTGTACAAAGTTTCATGAGGATCGGTTAAGTAGTTTTTACGTAAACGTAACAAACAAACTTACATTGACATTTATAACATTAGAAGGGAAGTAGGGATAGCAGTGATATTCTGCGAATAATGAAGTAAAGGTCATACAATATTCTCAGAGTACCTCGACAATTCACGGAACAATGCTGTCCACCCGTCATGGAACAGATCCCATTGAGCATTGCTGTCCAAGAGCGCATTGAGTTTGACGGCCGATTGGCGCAGTTTGCAGCGACCCTGCTTTCTGAGTCTAAGGCCGTGGGTTTGATTCCCAAAACTGAAAAATGTTTGTGTGATGAGCATAAATGTTTTTCAATGTCTGGGTGACTGTCTGGATGATAATCTCTCCATAAAATATGTAAGACTGCTCGAACTTTCTTATGATATTAGTTTCACGAAGTTTCCCCGAGCAGGTAAACACGTAATTTCGTCTTTACCCGTGACATTTTAAAAACTCTTACACGAAGGTAAATTGAGAAGAATAAAGTAAATCACGAAATACACTGTAGAGGTTACGTTTATACCACGTTAATGTTGTTAGGATAGAAATTTTGTAGTACTCGACCTTTTTGTGACAGAGCTCATCCTGGGAAGTTCAACTGCCATGCTTATTTCTTTGACGGCTGATTGGCGCAGTGGGCAGCCACCCTGCTTCATGAGTCCAAGGCCTTTGGGTTCGATTCCCACAACTGGAAAAATGTTTGTGTGATGAACATCAATGTTTTTCAGTGTCTGGGTGTTTATCTAAAATTTTTTTAGAAAAATATCCATTAGTCTTCTTAGTACCCACTTCTTAGTACACTATTCCGATACGTGTATCGTTTTATTTTATTTGTTTATTTATTATACTTTATTGCACAAACTTAGAAACAATACAAGAAACACACAAGAAAACACACAGTTGTGTGCAAAGGCGGCCTTATTGTAAAAGCAATCTCTTACAGACAACCCTTGGTGAAAGTAATAATAGAAAACATGAAAGAGGGACAGTGCAAACAATGAAACATACACATATAAGAATTAATAAAATAAATAAATATATATAATAAAATAAACATGTGTATACATATATCCATATACACATAATAAACAAATGTATGTACCTCATAGTAATACAATCTTTTGTACTAATACTACCTACTCATAAACATAACCTGCTAGGTTATACTTAAACAATCTGCTTTTGAAGATGGGTAGGGATTTGGAATTGCGAATTTCAGAGGGAAGGCTATTCCACAATTTGTCGGACTTATCTACGGGTAAATGAATAACTATAGTATCGTGTGTGACTAGCAGGGATATGTAAACGATTGTCAGAACACGATCTTAGATTTTGCTGTTCAATATTAGAGCCAAGAAAGGAAAAACGCTACTTTAAATAAGATGGCGCATGGGGGTTATATAGAACATAATATAGAAATGAAAGTAAGTGTAAATTGCGTTTTAATATATTTAATATATATTATATCTATTATATATTATCTATTATATATTATTATATATATTATATCTGCCACAAAGCCGCATTGTTCAATGCTGTGTTCCGATTGTGGTTGCCGCATGTTGCAGGATGTGTTCTTCGCATGCCTCGCTTCGTGTTACTTTCTTTATAGGCGATGGATTTCCACTAACCATCAGGTGAGCCATCTGCTTGCACCGTCAACTATCACTAAAAAACACTTGCAAGCTATTAAAAAAAGAGTTGATATATTACAGTCGATGGAGAAAGCTTGAAGATTTGGGATATCAGTTGGTAGCCGTGGCTAGTTACCGCCCTAAAGACAAAGACGCGCCGCTACGATTTAGAGTTCCGGTGCAATGTCTCGTAGAAACCGATTGGGGGTATATAAAAAAAAAAGGTAGCAAGTATAAAAACCCTCGCAAAAGTCCAGCGGTGGCAATGAAGATCATCATCTTAATTTCCACCAATGGACTAGTAGGATATTGAGTTCAAAGTTGCAGAACTCGTGGAGCTATACGATACTACTCGTAACTGGTTCAATCATTATCGTTAATCTAAGTAAAAACCCGCAGTACTGCAGTGAGTTCACTCTTTCCACGTTAATGTTGTTTTGGCAGTAGTTAGCGAGATATAGAATAAAAAGAAAACTAAAAGGTTCTTTTGTGCTTTCAACAGCGACGGAATAATTAACCGCTTTGCTGGTGCTCGGCGTAATAATTACTGCGTTACAATGTTGAATGTTTACGAGATACGAGAAAGGTTTACATTACCTGTTTGCTTTTAGCGCGAATTAAATCGAAGCAACGGCACGTGAGTTTCGTTATTTTCGCTAATTATGTCATCGTTTAAAATAAACTATCTGCAGTTGATATCTTGGAGATGTCTCTTAAACAGTTTGTATTACACGTAAGCTAATAGAAAAGTCCTACTATAGTATAAAGGACAACGTCAACGATAAAAAAAAGGGTGTGCGTGTAACCTTTACGCGCGATTGAAGTAAAACTTTTATTATTATTTATTGATGAAAGAGTAAAATATTCCTGGGACTCCGCCATTTCATTTAATATTAACTAATTAATTTTATATCCTTAATAGATCCATTTGAAATATCGGAGATAAATAATCCTAATTGATTATGATATTTGCCACTAGCTGGCGTATACGTCAAGAAGCGTGGAGTACCTATATGGCACATACTAACGACCAATCCACATTATTATTTTTAAATAGTAGAAACTACTACGTCTTTAAGCGTTACTTGCGCCAGAAAAAAATCTGAGTTACTCCCTCATCATCATCATCATCAAAGCTCTACAGCATATTTCTCGATTTGAGGCGGTCAGAAGCTGCTTCTTTCCAGCTCCGAACTCCCAGAACCCTCATATCCCTCTCAACTCCATCACTCCACCGACCCCTAGGTCGTCCTCGGCTTCTACGCCCCTCCAAAGTGCCCTCCATCAACCTCTTTGGCTGTCTCGTGCCTTCCATGCGTTGCACATGCCCCTAGTCCTAGTTGAGTTACTCCCAAGTCGCGACTAAAGAAGTTTTACTTCAAAAAATTAATCATTTTTCAATATTAATAACAATAATAGTTTACGGATTAACTTTATTGGATTTGCAATCTTAACACCTTGTCCATGATACGGTTACATTCTAAACACAGGCGTTTTATTTCCCAAGATGAAACAAACGTAAACAAATTGCTTGCCCGGATCCATCTCAAACGGTAATAAAGATCTTATTGAAACCGCTCCATAGATCTTTGTCTAAATAAATGTCTATACAATTGATATGTTACGTTGGCGGCTACGAGGATATGGGGTATTTTATTGTTTGATATCATGAATCTCGGAATTATTAATATGAGTTTTAACCGGCCTTCAAAGTGAGTTAGTTTATTATTATTTTATGCATTTAAAAAGCATATAAAACTTTTCGGTACCGACAGTTGTAATATGGACCTTTGAAATCGTAGATCGAAACTGCAACGTTTCCTACTAGATGACGCCACAGTCGCTATAAGACTGATGTAAAAAGGCACATACTAATTTCGGCATCGATGGTAGGAGAGCCGTAATTTAATTGGAAAAAGCGCCAGGTCGCGATTGCCAGAGAGTCGCAGGTTTAAATCCTGTCGATACCGAAAATTTTTATATGCATTTTAAATTTAAAAAATTGATAATTCCTCCAAGTGTAGGTAAAAACACTAATAAAAATTATAAAACTAAAAATAAATATACTAAGACAATACACACATCGCCATCTAGCACCAAAGTAAGCGTAGCTTGTTTATGGGTAGGTACTAAGAATAAAATACATAAATACTTATAAAATACAGATAAACACCCAGTCACTGAAAACATTTTCCAGTTGTGGGGATCGAACCCACGGCCTTGTTCTCAGAAAGCAGGGTCACTGCCCACAGCGCCAATCGGCCGTCGAAATTACTTCGCTCATGTATGGAAAATGAGGTACTTAGTACCTACTCACTGATACTGATGTGATGGCTTTGCCGTTGCTAGTGAATTCTGACTGTATCAGAAGCTTCTGGGCAGAACACGTAGCTTGGAGGACCGATGGAAGTTTAAATCCCAAGGAGCTGAAATGCCGACATAACATAGAAAAGCGCAGAGTTGGTAGACCAAAAAAGTCGCACAGAGTCGCTGGACATGACGAACCTTGCGCAATCTTGAGCTCTTAGTTAAGGATTACTTAAACGATAAAAAAGCTGGGGTGTGAATTTTTCTACCTTTATAGCTAAATAATAATCGACTGTGAGATGATGATTACAAAAAAAATACTCGGCTAAGTTTGTTGTGGGCTCTTCTTAGGAACCAGGACGTGTTTGGAACCCTAGTTAGTAGCTTTAGTTTGAAGTTGTTGAACGAAGTTATCACTATTACACAATTATTTTATTTATTTATTTGGTATCTATGACCCATCACTACGCACTACACTATGACATAAATAGAATAATTAAAAACTAAACTAAATAAAAAAAAAAAACTTACATTAAATATTAATATGCAATATAAAAAAAAGTTATGTAAACAAATTTGTATGAATGCTTCATAAGTGCCTGTGATAGGCATACATGAATAAAGAATATTCGATTTTGAATTTGAAACCGATTGGGGGTATGATTTAATGTAACTGCTATACCAATAACAGGTTAGCCCTTTTCCATCTCAGTTTGCATCAGGTGTGATTGCAATCAAGGGTTTACTTGTAGAGCAATAAAAAATATTACTGAGCTCACTAAAAAATCGTTCATAATTAAACGCCCATTGATCATTTTCTCAAAAACTTCAATGGAAGATTATCACTACATTTCTCTGATTAATTTTTCTACGTAGCTTCCAAATTTGCGCGTGTAGGTACGTACTGATTAATTAAAACGCTGAAAGCCCTTGTGGCTTTGACTAATTACTATTTGAGAGATTGGAAATTTGTAAGGGACTGTCATGGCGGAAAATTAGAAAGGAAATTTTTGAGGAAACCCACAAATTATCTAATATCGCACGTATAAGCAATAACATTTCTATATTAAGAAATGTTTTGTTTTTCTAATGCTACCGTACAAAAGAAACTAGAAAAAAAAGTTATAGTTATACTCAACTATAATAATACTTTAATTTTGCTTTTTTTTCTTTTTTCTTTTATACGGTGCTATATTGTATTGTTCTACCAAGTAAGTTTTACTTTTACTTTAACTTGGTACGAGTACCTTCAGATTATTACTTTTTTAACCGACATAAAAAAGAAGGAAATTCTCAGTTCGGTTGTATTTTTTTCATGGTTGTTAGCTCGAAACTCTGTCATTTATATACCGATTTGAAAATTTTTATTTGTTTGAGACGGTAAACTTCCCACGTGGCCCCATTTTTATCAGCCTGAAAAGATCTGTTGAAAGGATCCTGGAGCAATTGGCCTGCATTTCACTTGGTCCCCACTTAATAATGTTGTAGAAAGTATTTCTTTTTTTGTCAAAACTTTTTTATATAATTATTTTGTGGTTCGTTAAGAAGTGTTAGTGACCAATTTAAAACTTAATCCCTGATCTTAAACATTTCTTTATGAACCCAAAAGAATTCTAAAATAATAAAATTGCACAAGTTGCTTAGTTTTCACTTTTATAAATATTTATATTGGTCTCCAAAGAGTGCCCCGCGGGTTTTTTATAAATTACATAACATCACCCTTATGTAGCGTATGCTAAAATATTTTATGTCCCCAAAGCAACAATCAAAGGCAGAAATAAAACCAGAGTTTGTAAAGGTAAAATAGACCGGGGTTTCTTAAACGATTCATTATCATCATCATATCCTACAACAATGAGAAGGGGTAAAGCCGTAGTCCACCACACTGGCCCAGCGCGGATTGGTGGACTCCACACACCTTTGAGAACGTTATGTAGAACTCTCAGGCAAGCGGGTTTCCTCACGACGTTTTCCTTCACCGTTGAAGTGATATTTTAATTACTTAAAACGCACATAACTTAGAAAAGTTAGATGTGCTGGGATTCGAACTCGCCCCCCCGAAAGCGAGGTCTAGCTCGTACCCAACGCGCTATCACCGCTTCTTAAAAATAAAATGATGGTATCATGCAAGTATTCAGAAGTTAAGCCTCGCGTGCTAGAGTTTATCTACACAGCCAATACCGAGCTGTGATTTATTTTAAACCAACTTGAAAAGTGAACCATGAAATTGGGTGGTCGGATTTATTTCCCGGCTTACCAACTATGAATAGGAAATTACTGACGCAGCAGTTTACGAAATTTGGAATTCGTGTTTTTGGCAAGCATACTTGGATACTCATCAGACATTTAGTCAACGGAAATATTGCAGCGATTGAAGTTTTGTGTACTGCGTTCGGGTAGGCGCCTGCAGAATCGGAAACCGTTTGCTTTACCTTTTTGCCGGACCAAGGCAGGACAATATGCGCCTGTCTATCGAATTTGCTCACTTTTAAATGCTTACAGAATCTGTGACATTTTTAGTAGTTCTTTGACCTCATTCAAAAAACATGTCAAACATTTACTTACATAACTTAAATTTATTTTTCGTTTTACTTTTTTATCATCCCTTTTCTTTGTATGGATAGCAGGTATTCTTAGCTAGGGTTTCTATCAGAGCGTTTGTAAAAAGAAAAGATTTGAGGCTCTAAAATGAGTTAGTTCTTCTTAACTTGGCGGTTTAGAGTTTGATTTGCGAAAATGTTTGCAAATCTTTTTACTAAGCCTATGTTTTGGTATTTTTGGGTATAAATATTTGATGTGAGCTTGCATGCAATATCATCGTCATCATCATCATATCAACCCATTACAGGCCCACAACAGGGCACGAGTCTACTTCCACACTGAGGAGGGGTTAAGGCAATACTCCACCACGCTGGCCCAGTGCGGATTGGTGGACGTCGCACGCCTTTGAGAACGCTATGGAGAACTCTCAGATTTCCTCACGATGTTTTCCTTCACCGTTAAAGCAAGTGATATTTTAATTCCTTAAAACGCACATAACTTATAAAAGTTAGTTGCGTGGTGTGATTCGAACTCGTCCTCACGAAAGCGAGGTCGAAGTCCTACCCACTTGGCAATTCATTCTTTGCATGCAATAAACTATTAACTTATTCCCCATGATAAATTAGACAACCCAATTTCACGGTTCACTTTTCAAGCTTTCTGCGAACATAAATTTCGCTGATAACAAAAGCACCGTAAACAATAGCTTCCGAAGACGGAGCGAAATATTGCCGCGCCATGATTGACCCTGCGTTTTCCATTGCGGTGGCTATTCCAAGGTGGTTCAACTTTATATAAATACTAAGTATTACCCTCGAATGTGCTGATATCCTAGTAGTTAAACTGCGGGCTCTCTCTGAGAGATCAATTTCGACTTCCGACACGCATCTCTAACTTTATAATTTTTTAAGCGATAAGACCGCCTTTGTGCATATGTATATTATCGTTTTTATTTTATTTTTTGTTAACCTGGTTTTATATTTGTATGTGCAATAAAGACTTTTTCTTCTTCTTCTTTTCAAAGTTACGTACGGTTTTAATTCAAGCAATTAAAAGATCACTTGCTTGAACGGTTAAGGAAAACATCGTAACGAAACTTGAATGCTTGAGAGTTCACCATAATGTTCTCAAAGACGTGTGAAGTCTACTATACAACACAACGTTGTGTATTACGGCCTTAGCCGTTCTCATTGTGGGAGGAGACCCGTGCCCTGCTTTTGGCCGGTATTTGCTAATATAATGATGATTATTGTGATGTCGATGATGACGATTGTGACCCTAGATTTCACCCAAATTAACTAAAGGACGAACGGAATAATATATTGGCCTCGCGGATACCTTATTCATAACCTAAACCCTTCGTTCCGTAAAATTAATTTATTATTATCTTCCAAACTATGCTATGAAATCTTATATTTTTTATAGACTTGAAGGAAATACCAATTTTATAAATTTAAAATGCATTTAAAAAATTTCACACAACAGGATTTGAACTCTGCGACGGCCTGAGCGCTTTGACCACTAAGCTACGGCTCTCCGACTACCGATGCCGAAAAATATCAAAAATCAGCTCAAGTCTCAATCAGGGAGCAAGATAGTTTTCCTGAGATTATCGATTAATAGAATCGATTACATAATTACAAAAAGAAAACCTGTCGCCTGGGTAATTAACTGAAAGTAATAAAATGTACGTTTATAATATTCATTTACAGCCATATTAATAAGTAAAATACAAAAGGTAATTATTGAAAACCAATATTATGATCATCGATTTCATATCGATTATATTTTTGTCTATGTCGGTGACATGATAGTTGTTAATGTACTCTGTGGTCTATCTTAACCAAACGCTATTATTTGACAACCCTTATTACAAAGATCATTGATCCCAGGTTCACAGTATAACGTGAATATGAAGTTGATAACTGAAAAATTTCACGAGGCAAACCTATCTTATGATTTCAAGTAATTCTCCACTATATATAATAAACATTCGTGTTTAAAGTCTTTTGCACTTTAGTATTCAGCTGTTAGTTAAAGATTGTTACATAACCTTAATTTCACAAAAACTCTAATAACTCCCCTCTCAGATTGTCAAAACTTTCAGAATTTTTAGCGAAGTACTGATAGGTGTCAACCTATTAGTTCACATCAATTTCATCTTGTTACAGTTTGGGCTCAAGTTAGCACGTAATCGTTTCCGTCTCCTTTGTATATGCATTTATATCAGTCTTATAGCGACTGTATCGCTATTTAGTTGAAAACATTGTAGTTCCGATCCATGCTATCAAATAAAGCATGTTATTTGATAGCATGGATCAAGGTATACAGCAAGGTTTAAGAAAACATTATCTTGATTATAAATCTGACTTTTTTGGCAGTTTATACGCTGACATAGTAAGAGTTTATTCCTAAAAATTCCGATTGAAAATAATATTTTTATTATCAGTGTTTAGAGAAAATTTTGCATGGGTATACCTTGCATCCTAGAGAAAGACATTGCATAAATTGAAGCCCGGGTTCTCTTCCAACGCGATTCGAAGTTGCGGGCATGAGCTAGTAAGAAAAAATGAGAATAAGAAATAACATAAATAAATAAATATATTACGACAATGCACACATCGCCATCTAGCCCCAAAGTAAACTTGTGTTATGGGTACTAAGATGACTGATGAATATTTTTATGAATAATATACATAAATACTTACATAACATTTTTCAGTAGCGGGAATCGAACCCACGGCCTTAAATCCAGAAAGCAGGATCACTGCAAACTGCGTCAATCAGCCGTCTAAGATAATAAGAAGATAACATAGCAATATCTATACTGGGAATGAGGTTCCGAGATACGTGTAATAAACTCGATTAGCCCTCACCAAAGTTGTGAGCTTTGGAGATTTAGATTGTATCTGTCAGGGAAAATATCACCGGGCTAAGGTTGATGAAATTTTACTCAAGTATTTGTAACAGTGTTTAGGAACGTGTTGACTCTGTGTGGATTCATAACACCTTCAAATAACTTTGCTTAGGTATTTACTTAACGAGCAATATTCGCACCTTGAATGAGTGCTTTGAATTCTCACTGCGTTTTTTTCTTCTATTCTCACATTAAAAGAGTAGAAAATATTTATCAGCCCTCTCGTCTTATCAATGCATGGACATCAAATATGTACCTATTGTATGATATATGTCACTTATTTACTCTTTGTTCAGGTTAGGAATAACAAAGTAGCCAGGAAAGAAATACAGAAAAAGAAACTTTTAAATATAAAAAATATTTGCCCTCTGTGTACTGTATCTCTACTTTTATATCAATATGAATGCGGAAGGAATTTATTAAGTGACGATTAATTAAATTGTAGACTTTTAATATAAATAAAGTAGGTATTTTAATTTAGTAGCGGTATAGGTGTTCGTGGCATTCGGATAAATAAAAACTCTATTTCTATTTTTATTTGAGAAAATTCTTACGAGATTCCTGGCTAAATATTTCTTCATTATAATTTAAAGTTCTAGTAGGACCCTTTTTTGTGCCCCCTCATCATACCTTCGACAATTATGTTGTAAAACTTGTAGAGTGTGAAAGAAAGTGCGTGTACGAGAATGGGGAATATACTTAGTGAGTATCGCATCGGCCCATTACAAAGCAAAAACAAAGCTTTTTACGCCACGTAATGAAAAACATTAACTGCTAGGGTGGGTCAAGAGCCCCCCTGCACTACAGTTAATAAGCCCCTGGTTTTGAACGTTGTTCGCTACAACGAGTTGACAAAAAAAATTACATTCATGTGGGATCAGGCCAAGAAATAAAAGTAAAAATATTCACAGTAAACCGCTTTAATTGAATTTTGAAGTCACTCGCACTCTCACCGTGTTGGTACGTCAATACCAACAACTCCTCTCAAAATCCCTGACAGTACACCCACTACCTCTCTCACTCACTCATATCCTCGCGCTCATTCTTTTCATATTACGTTCCATTCCTACATCACCTAATTACTGGCCCACTACAGTTCACAGGTTTTTCCTATAATGAGTAAAGGTAAGATATTTGTCCACAACGCTAGCCCAGTGTAGATTCGTGGATTCCAAACACCATCGACAGCATTCTGGAGAACTCTCAGGCATGAATGAATAAATGAATACACTTTTATTGTACACCAAAGAAAAAAATAGTTACCGAGATATACACATAGTGCAAGAGTGTACAATTTGGTCGCTACATAGCGATTTCCTCCAGACAACCAAAGAAGCAAAAGGAAAAAATATATAAAAGATGCATGCAGTTTTCCTTAACTTGGAAAAGTTAGAGCTGCGTGCTGGAAAAGTTAGAACTGATTTGAACTCGGCCCCCCGAAAGTGAAGTCGAAGTCCTACACACTGCGCTATCACCGCTTCAAATTTACATTATGCACTACAAATCGGCCCGTGCGATCAACATAAGTCGTAGGCTAACTAACTAGTAACGACTCAGTAAGCCTAGATTAAAACTATGCCAAAGTTCCGCTTTGGCGCTTGTAGGCTTACACGAAACGGAGCCTGATTATGGAAAAAGAGTATTAGTAGTTGTAGCAAACACATAAGTGATGCCAGCGTAAATCAGACCTAATAGCACTTGTTTTAAAGTCTTGCTTACATTCCGTACTTCTGGATTTTATCAACGAAGTTATCGTTAGGATTGTCGTACCAAAGTTCTGCTTTAAAACAAAAGATATAAGGTTATTTTTACTATGTGATTATTATGTTTCGATAATTAAAGTCAACAACGCGCGATTATTATATGTGCCATCTCTTTCTTATGCTAGGATACGTAATTTTTACGTAGCGTCAACGTAAAATGGATTTTCATTGTGTTATTTAAAAGCCCAAATTTGTTGCTAGCACTCTTGAGAGATTGTTTGTAAATAAGACTATAACTTTAGTAGTTAAGAAATTACGACTCTATTTTAAGTAACATTTAGTCCATTTTACTTTGACGGTACAGTGTGCGTATACTCAAAAATTACTGTTCGATTGCGAGAATGCAAATCATAAGCAAAGGTTATTGTTCTTTTTGTATAGTAGCGGTTAACTTAACCTAATGCCACTCGTTTTATAGTCGCAAATTTTGTAGTGCTACTGCTTAGGTCTTATAAAAGTTTCGCTAATGACGCTGGCTGTAGAAATGTGGGCGATTTTGAGCTTTAAAACAAGACAAATCCTTTTACTCGATAGTTAAGTCCAAATTTTGTATCAAGTCCAGTATTCTAAGAACAAAAGATGTTCATCACATCACACAAAAGTCGTTGGCTAGTTAGCATTCTACCGAGAAGAAACTCAGCAGTTGCTCTTTTTAGACTAGACTAGACTTTTTAAACATTAACCTTTTTGCAATATTTGTTCTGTTTTGCGAGAGATGGAAACGGAGCGGTTTGCTTCCATACAACCATGTCATTATGTTGAGCGCACGGCCCGATTTGTGGCGCATAATGTAAATGTTGTTATCATAATTCATTTTAAACTTTACAACGAGGAGTATAAGTTCCATTTTAACTTAAAGTTACAGTGTCACAATGCTCGATATCACCCCATCAATTGCGAGCGTCCATACTAATATGGACGCTCTGTCTAAACAGAGCACGCGCGAACTCACAACTAAATTAGAGTTGTATGACGATGTATTCCTGTCGTGTGCTCGGGATCATCCGGTGTCGGGACTTCGGACTGGGGCGAAACGTGCGTAGACTAAAACTTTATGCCGCCTTTAAGTGAGGGTAGCTTGGCCAAATTGCACAGATAAAAGAAGTCATTTTCAGTAGTAGAAGAGCTTTTTGTGACAGCGGATCTGCGTGAGGGGTATATGGCCTTCTTTCTTTCTTGAGGCCTTGGTCATAGTCATCGTCATTAGCATCAGAATACGTCTATATATTTGACGGCCGACTGGCGCAGTGGGCAGCGACCCTGCTTTCTGAGTCCAAGGCCGTGGGTTCGATTCCCACAACTGGAAAATGTTTGTGTGATGAACATGATTGTTTTTCAGTGTCTGGGTATTTATCTGTATATTATAAGTATTTATATGTATTATATTCGTAAAGATATTCAATAGCTATCTTAGTACCCATAACACAAGCTAAGCTTACTTTTTTAGATGGTGATGTGTGTATTGTCGTAGTATATTTATTTATTTATTATTTATTTATTCGTTTATATAACTGGATTATCTCGATATTGGACATAACTGATAACCAACCTAACTATAAGCTCGTCTACAATTTGGAGCACAAAACTTGCAAAGATTACTGCGTAAAGTGGAAAATTAGACTTGCCCAGAGCTTTTCTTGTCTGGCTAGAGGTTTTTGGGATCATGGACCGCCACAGACGTGCCGCCAAGCATTTTGGTACGATGTTACGTAGAAACCTATTAGAGATATGACTTCCGACCGTCATATCCCCAACACGATAGTCCTCTACCATCTTAGACTGCTCACTAATCAGGTGAGATTGCAGTTAAGGGCTAACTTGTAGTGGAATAAAAAAGCCTCAAACGGTATTTCTCATAAAGCTGGATGGATGGTAGTACGTTCATAAGGATATTCTGACCTAGCAATCTGTCATCCCCCACGTTCTCTGGCCCGCAGTATATACTTCTGAACACGCAGGTCATTGCCATCGGAAATAATAAGACTGATAATGAAGGATCTCCTACGTTCCTCAGAGTGCAACTTCAAGCTCTCGTAACTAAGTGACCCCACCCTAATAATAAGTGTCAGTAAAACCATTAGTGTCCAGCTATTGGAAGTTTGCGTGGGTCTTATATTCTAGATTACATCCACGCACCTCCTTAAGGCTGATCGCATATCTAGCAGTATTATGAAAATTAAGCTTAATTTGCTATACTCCGCGAACAGCAGGAGAATCTGTGTGGTGTAATTTATAATTTCTTCAATCCGTATACTCCACACCAAACAGATCCTCGGCAATGTACCCATTACGCACGTTTCGCTCCGAAACCGGAGCATCCTCAGGAGATGTTGACTTTGCGATGAATAATTGTTTATCAATTATTAATTATAAAGTCAACATGACGACGAATATTGCATAGAAAAAAATATGACACGATCAAAAAAAATATCATATAGGATCATATGATATTTTTTTTTGGGCGCAATTGTGAGTCAAAATGTTAACGCGTCAATCATGTCACTAGCGACCGATTGACGCCATCTTGCTTCTGTTGGCGTGGTTCTGCAAAAATGCAATATGCCAGCGCGTTTCTATCGATACACACGAGCGTTTTCATCGCGTCTGTATCACTACACACACGCGCGTTTATCTATTGAAACGCTTGTTTGAATTTATACAGGTGTGCATAGGTCTACAGGCTTGTGTATCGTGACTTAATCGATCCAACCCAAGTTCGATCAACAAGAATTTATATTTTCTAAATTTCCGCCGTGGTTACTTATTACATTACGCATAGAGACGTGCCGCAAAGCAATTTAACATTCCAGTTCGAACTGGTAGAAACTGGTTAGTGGATGGGTTTAATATGGCACTAAAAGGTTAGCTATCATCTTAGACTCCTTCATTAACCTACTCCCAATGGATGAAAATGATATTTAAGGATTTCAGCCTAACGCCACGAAGCTGAAGTGGCAATAGGCGCGGCATATAGCTCGGAGAGCCGATATACCTTGGGGTCCCAAGGTACTAGAATGGCGACCCTGCACCGTTAAACGCAGCGTTGGTGTTCCAACTGGTCCCCCAACAAGGGTAGAAGACGACATCAAACGAGACGCTGGGAGCCGCTGGAAACAAACGGCCCAGTTTCGATTTTAGAACGCCCTACAAAATACCTATTTATGACGATGTTGATTATGTTTTGCCACGCCAAAAGCTGGTCTAAACGCATTCGATATTGTCAGTGAAAAAAAGAAACTACAACACTACTACACTAAAAATATAGTGTGAAAGTTAGTGAAACTATGCGAACTGGGTTATTTAGCCTCCCGCGGGACTATGTGGCAATTTACTTGTATAAATTGAATCTAGCGGCCGCCGCTTTTTCCCACATCAATCTAATAAAGCCCTGTAGGCTCAACTTGTGATGGACTTGGCCGATTGGGGTTCGTATGTTATACGAGTACGTTCGGTTGTAGCCTTCATGAATAGTGATGATTTACACACAAACAGGTTAATAGTATCTATATATAAATTTATTTTTTAAATATTTGATACCCATATTGAGGGAGTTATAAAAAAAAAACATGAAGTTCGTCATTTTGTGGTTTTGGTGGGGATTTGAATTTTGTCATAGGGTATGATAGTATTCTAGTAATAAAGGCTTTCATTTGAAGGCGTTGTTAAAAATTATTTAATTTGTCATTTTGTGATGTAGGCCATCTTGGATTTGAAAGTGTCATAGTGAAAACAATCAAAACATATTTTGCCTTTCAGTTGGTACTCAAATTAAGGGAATTGTGAAAAAACATGTAGTCCACCATTTTGTGCCGGCGCCGGATTGATTTTCATCAAAAGCACTCCCGACGAATTCACCTTTCAAACAAAAAATATCACGCATCTCTCGCACTCGCTGTAGAATGTTTGGGAATGCATCGAATTCGTTTGATTAATAGTGAACTTTGGATACTTAGCAGTTCTTGCTTTTTCCCACATCAATATAACAAAGCCTACGGTGTCAACTTGTGATGGACTTCTCCGATTGGCGTTCGTATGTTATACAAGTACGTTCGATTGTGACCTGAATGAATTGTGATGATTTTCACAAAAATAGACACCGTGACGGTTTCGTTGACGGCCTACGATGGGAATAGTGTTAAGTAACACAACCTTAATTGTATACGAAAAAGGAAAAATATGATAATACAAACACAAAATACCACACCTTGTGCGAGAACCATAGACAAGTTAGGTTATATGAGTTGACTTGTGAAAATCGATTGGTGAAAGGTAAATTTATGCCTAGGAATCTTCTTTAATGAGGTGTTACTCACTTAGGCATTGCCTTGTGCCTCGTTAGAGAACGGACGTTAGTTACATTTTATAGGATTTTGAACTATCATAAAAGGGCCTACACAAAATCCCATTACCAACAGAAACTAATGCAAACTCCGTGAAAGTTTATGTCTCAACGCTCGGCGTTCTCCAAAGGACTTACTCAAACTCAGTAACAACGTTAAGAGTGTGTTAATTCATAAGCGTATCCCATATAGATCAACGGAAACCGTCGGAAACTTAATTTACACCAAGTTTACCCTTAAAGCATATTTGCCACTAAAGATGTACGAAGATTCTCTTTAAAGTGAAGAATTCTTTTGCCGCGTTAAGTGATTTTTGGTTACGGAAAAAGCAATTAATTAAATTAAATTAATATTCATTTATTTCAGGAAACCTATAGGAATAAAAATATATAAAATGGCAGATGGTTAAATAAAATGGATAATTAAATCGATACTACAATGAAAAATTAAAATGAATACATTTAAATTATAAAATAAAAAGCAATGGCAATAAAATATAAAGGAAAGACTCTCCCCGACGGTGCATTTACAAACATTGATTCCTGACAAATAAGATTTTGGGGTGAAACAATGGTAAATTTGTAAAGCGGTACCGAGCTGCGTTACCCGCATGTGCTGTCTATAAAACCTAACTTAGTTTTAACTAGATCAAAAATATCTCTTTTAAATGAACGACAATAACGCATTTTATTTCGAAAATAATTTAAAAATTAATTTCAATCCGTATTTGTGATGCTGAAGATACGAAATACTCTCAAGGATCGACATGAAACACTGGCATTCTAGAGGCAGGGCTCTATATGTATGCCATATCTGCGTGCTACAGCAATTCAAATTTGCTACGCAGCGCATACCGTAAACCGACGCTATTTTTTATTCAGCATTATGATAGAAAATCACACACTGATTTCCTAATGTATTAATGGCATTCAAGTCACGGTAACATAAGAAGGTGTCTATACATATTTGTGATCCACAGTGGATTTATTAAAAACCACTAAAAATAGACACACTTGAATTTTCATAAAGATTGCTTTTTGGCCACATCTTAAGGGATGCGGGGTCGATTAATCGATTAGTGGTACAAAGACAGGTTGCAGGAAAAATTACTAGAGGGGGTCACCTACTGGATGGACAGATACGGTGAAGACCCAGCAACTGACGGACAGTACCAACAGCCAAACGTGGGGACGACTCGCGCGGGAAACCGTGCGATCAAATAAAGCCTGACGCCATTTAATTCACGGCAGCCACGACCACTCTGTCAAGAGTGCACGACTTAGAAGATTGATGTACTGCCGGTACGGCAGGCCAAACAAAGATTAGCTAACCGTCACGATATGAGTCTCCCTACGGTCTGAGGAGGGTCTAGCTGTCCTGATCCCTTGTTCCGTAGCGTAGTAGCCCTGGCAATCGGTTGGTGCGGTTGGTAGACGTCTCTGAAGTATAAAACGGGTTCCCCGGACGTCTACTAAAGCCAACAAGAGGGACCCATAACCTCTGTCCTGCCCAAAAGGACAGAGGTAGACATAAAGCTTTTCCAACAAGACAAAAAAAAAGGCCAGACAAATGTAACTCTGAAATAATAGATTCCCAAATTACCATTGTCGTGGATGGAACCTAGAACCTATCAATTAAAAAATCTCAGAACTCACATTGATAGGGAGGCTAGTGGAAAGCCACTTTTACAACTAAAGGTTACTGGACACGCTACTCTTGGCCTTCACATTAAGTTAAGGTCACATTAGATCAGATAAACTTTTCACGAAAGGTTACAGTCTAATAATTATTATTGGAAGCGGTGATAACCCAGTGGGGAGGACTTCGACTTCATTTCCGGTGGAGCGTGTTCGAATCCCAGCACGTACCTCTAATTTTTCTAAGTTATGTGCGTTTTAAGAAATTGAAACTCACTTACTTCAACGGTGAAGGTAAACATCGTGAGAAAACCTGCATACTTGAGAGTTCTCCATAATGTTCTCAAAGGTGTGCGAAGTCCGCCATTCCGCACTGAGCCATCGTAGTGGAGTACGGCGTTAACCCCTTCTCATTGTGGGAGGAGACCCGTACCCTGTAGTAGTACGGCAATGGGTTGATATGACGAAGTATTATAGCTGGACGTTATCAATTTCTTATATAAAAAAAAGTTTTATATATTTGAAGACTCTTCGGTGAAAAATAATGAATAACCAACTGTATTTTCTTTAAGAGTCAGCTTGAAGTATTTTCTTACAACCCGTTTTGTCTGGGCTCAGCAAAACATAATTCAAACATATTCTATTTGTTTGTACATATGCAACCCACCGTCATTTCAAAAGTCATTTATATATTAAAACAAAAAAAGTGACTAGAAAATTACCATATTCTTCTCTCTACTTATAATCCGCCTCTACATCATTAAATACACCAAACATTAACTTTCACAAAAACAAAGTTGCATTCATTGATTATCACGTGGCGTCTTCATTTGAGACTAGCGGGTCCCGCGACTTCGTCCGTGTAAGTTTGGTAAGACGTAAAATTTACTTGCCTATTCTTCTTGACAGTTATTCAAAAAGACGCTTTGAGAGGTATTTTATTTAAAACCATATATGTTTTAACCCTTAAAAAAATTTTAAAATAAAGTAGCTTTTTTACTCCCTCTGTAATCTTCTACTGCCCTTCTTGTGTATTCAGCTCCTGGGCCTGTCTCCGTACTCAGTTGGCCTGAGCTGTCCGTTGTACGCGTTCCTTATACTTGCTTTTGCTTGCTTAAAAATGGTATAATGTAACCCCTGTGGGATTCAATCGTACGGGTAAGATTCCTATCTTTTAGGACGGTAATAAAATTGATGTGTTACCTAGACTTTATCAGAGTGAATCGCACTTTTATTGCCCATTCAATGCCATATTGTTCTCACTGGGGAACATCAATTGATATATTGAAGGTAATTGGACGGGTTTTATTGGAAATAAATGGGTTATTAAGTATTGGAATCATATTAAAAACTTGTCATTCATTTAAGGATCCATTCAATGCAATGATCGCTTTTTTATTAAGTAAATGATTGCGAGACAATTCAAGCATTATAAATAAACGTGGCATAACGTCGAAATTTTATCAAAATATGCATTGTTTTCACCAAGGTCCACCAATCCGCAATGGGCCAGCGTGGTGGACTACGGCCTAAACCCTTTCATTGTGGGAGGAAACCCGTGCCCTGTAGTGGGCTGGTACTGTTTATTGTTTCTGACAATAACTTTTGTTTTTTTTTATAACACTACAAGCTAGGCCTTGACTGCAATCTTATCTTATGCTAAGTGATGATGCAGTTTAAGATGGAAGCGGGCTAACCTGTGAGGGAGTATTACTGTTATATTTAACCTATACCTACCCCTAATCGGTTTCTACGTGACATCATACCGGAACGCAAACTCGCTTAGCGGCACGTCTTTCGGTCGGTAAGGTGGTAACTCCGATGCCTCCCACCAGACCAGACACACACACATTCGGAAATATTATTTCGTATCTTAATTTCCAAATCTCCCCTGCCGAGAATCGAACCCAAGACCTACAATTTAAAAACCGTCAGCGCTCACCGCTACGCCAGGGAGTTCGACAAAAACTAAGGATAGAAGATTTGTATTATCATCGTCAAAAGCGTGCCTGCCTTAGTTATTAGATTGAATAAATATAAAAAAAACAAAAAATCTGTTTTTCATCCCACTTCTGACTGGTGGATGGACTTCAATAACCCTCTTTTTTGACGTGACAACGTCTTATAATTCGATGGAGCCGGCTGCACGCACGAAAAAACATGGCGTTACCTCGCTCTGAGGCGTTCCATTCAAGGCTTGAAGTGCAAGCGAGAGCGCGGAACGAGCGACAAAGAGGCACAGTCGGCCTCCGCGTTCGACATGTCTCTCTCCTACTTGAGTGAGCGATGCGTCCGCGTGGACAGCTTCTATACAATAATACATTTACGTGTCTTCGGCAAGGATGAAGTTCAGTGAAAAGTGAATGTGGTGTCAATTGTTTATAGCAACGATAATATCTATCAAACAAAAAAAATTAAAATTTTTATTTTGAAAAATGCAACCATTCCATCAGTATTTTCTTACGACGTTGTCACGTTCAACTATCGTCAGTAAGCCGACTTAACAGACAACCAATTTTTACTTATTACAATTGTTCAGTCTTCACGTGCACATCTTAACGTGCTCTCCGGGGCACGGACTGGACAACATTATTTCTATAATATATTTTCTGATAATGCAAACGCCCACGGAGATGTACTTAAATTTTGATATGGCCCGACTTATGAATTGAACTCGGAACATGCTTAGTCGACCGAATTAAAAATTATAACCGCTTTTACGTGTGCAAATAAACCCTTTTAATATTTACCCCATTTGAGTTTGACTACTTTTGCAATGAAAATAATAAAATCGGCATGATTACTTGAACGAAAGCTCATTATGTAATTTCTACCGCCATCTTTCCACCCTTAGGTTATATAATTTTTCATAAATTTTATACAGGGCAAAAAACACTATGTTATGTACCTTGCGTTGCGTTATGCCTTGTCTAGTTTTGTATCATTTGTCCGATACGATGACTGTATGCGTATCGCTGACGCGTATCATTATCGCGTATGTGGAAGATTATACGCATTTATGATACGTAGCTAGTTATGTTTCTCAGTCTCGGCCTGCTACTATGACACTTGAATGATAAAAAAGCTTGGGTATGAATTGCTTCATAGCTAAATATTAACTCGACTGTGAGATGGTGATAGCAAAAAAACCTGGCTAAGTATGTTGTGGGCTCTTTTTAGACCAGGGCGCGTTTGAAACCCTCCTAGCTTTAGTTTTAAGTTGACAAATGCAGGTATCACAACCACCTTACATTAGTGTTAACATGTTAAATGTATAATAAATAAATAAATAAATATATTATGACAGTACACACATTGCCACCTAGCCCCAAAGTAAGCGTAGCTTGTGTTATGGGTACTAAGACAGCTGATGAATATTGTTATGAATGTAATACACATAAATACTTATAATATACAGATAAACACACAGACACTGAAAAACATTCATGTTCATACACAAACATTTTCCATTTGTGGGAATCGAACCCACGGCCACGACTCAGAAAGCAGGTTCGCTGCCCACTGCGCCAGTTGGCCGTCAAACGTCAAGAATGGATGCTTTATAAGTGCCTGTGATAAGGTCTACATGAATAAAACATTTTTGAATTTGAATTTATATCAGTTACAGTACCATCAACAAAAGAGAGTTGGCACAGATCTGATAGACGTCCACAATATGATTAGAAGTTTGTTACGGTGCGACTGAGGTATATGATACGGTTAATCGGATCTCTATGTTTAAATTGCCTCGTTGCTCTAGATTGCAGATCACGAGATCCCACTCTGTCAATGTTTCCATCACTTGGCAAATTTGACCAACGCGAACTGACGCCATATTTGTTTACCTTTAATGCATTGACTTATGGTATGGACTTTCCGTATAGAAGTAGTTATGTTAGTAACTATAGTTATATAGTTTAGTTAGTTTTGTTAGTTACTATGTATAGATCATATACTTGGACGGCCGATTGGCGTAGTTTCCAGCGACCCTGCTTTCTGAGTCAAAAGGCCGTGGGTTTGATTCCCACAGCCGGAAAATGTTTGTGTGACGAGAATGAATGGTTTTCAGTGTCTGGGGGTTTATATGTATATTATAAGTATTTATGTACAGTACTCATAAAATAAGCTACGCTTACTCTGGGGCTAGATGGCGATGTGTGCGTTGTCGTAGTATATGAATTATTTATGAATTAAACCTTGTTATATACTAGCATGAAAAGTACCAGTAATTTGCTACATTACTTTGCACCGACTTAAAAATGTCTTCTTGTTTTTTAGTTGTATAACATCGGTTCTTTTTTCTCAAAAAACTTTTTTCCACGCTTTTCAGTCGGTGGTTTTTCAGTCATATCTAAGCTACATAGCCGAATGTCAATTGCTCATAACCTTCTGCAAAATATTGCTTTTCCCGAAGCCGCGATTAATGCTAGAGGAGTTCTCACGGCACTTCACCATCCGCTTTGTTAAAATTGCATGTTTTAAATTGATTCTGTGTTAATTGCAACCAATGGTTTGCAATATTTGCACGCCAGCTAATGGCAATACACTGTGACTGCGTAATTGATATTTAAATGGCATCTATGTAAACTTGATTGACGGCCGATTGGCGCAGTGGGCAGCGACCCTACTTTCTGAATCCAAGACCGTGGGTTCAATTCCCACAACTGGACAATATTTGTGTTATGAACATGAATGTTTTTCAGTGTCTGGGTGTTTATCTATATATTATAAGTATTTATGTATATTATATATAAAAATAATTAATCGGTTATCTTAGTACCCATAACACAAGCTACGCTTACTTTGGGACTAGATGGCGATGTGTGTATTGTCGTAGTATATAAAAAGAAAAAAAAAAAAAAAGTGTGTATTATGCAAATAAAGATCTATCTATCAATCTATAAGCTCTTTCCTTGTTACGAGCATAAATTGCTTCCCTACTGTATACCGTAATCGAAGCCAATGTAATACTTATTATTGTGAAGTTTCAGTGGCCTCCGTTGGCCTCCGGTGGCCTTCATCATCAGTTCCACTCGACCAAATGGTGCTTTTCAATAGCAAATGCTCAAGTTCCTTTAAAATTACTCAAATCGCTATAGGTTTCCCCATAATATTTGTAGAGTTCAATTACTCTAGGTTTCCTTAAACAGATCTAACCTAATGAAAATGGGACCACATGAGTAGTATATAATCTCAAACAAAAAAAAATATCAAAGCAGTTTATAAATGCCAAAGATCTGAGACAACGCACACATCGCCATCTATCCCCAAAGTAAGCGTAGCTTGTGTTATGGGTAGTGAGATGACTGATGAATATTTTTATGAATAATATACATAAATACTTATAATATACATATAATTATACTGAATTGAGGGGCTTCCTCCTATTTTGTAAGTCGGTTAATTATTTAAAAAGATATATAACTAGATAAAACATATTAATAAAAAAATACAAATAAATAAAATTATCAATAAAAAGGTAGTTTTACGTTCGTGAAGCCGCCGACAAAAGGTATGCGAATGTTGATTTTATTCCCCAAAAATTCTTAATTAAGAGAAATAATACCATACGGGTTCAAAGGTGAAATTAATGCGAATATTCAAGGGTTGGGGATTGAATTAGTCCAATCAGAGAGGATCTGGAAAATTACAAGTGTGTGTTCATTACGAGACATTCAAAGATTTAATGAAAATCTCAGGCGCTGTTTGAGTTCTCTGGGGGGGATTGGAACATTTACGGAACATTCCCCTCTGCCGCAGTACAGCAAACAAAGAACAAACTTGCTTCCGCGGAAAAAAATTGACCTTACTCTCGTAAATTCTGTGTAACTAACTTTTTTTTCTATCCCTGGTGCGAACGTGAGCCTGGAGTGATCGAAGATGTGGTAGGTACATGCCATTACCACGCCCACCATGCCCACGATTTCAACGTCAAGATAAGGCGTCAAAAACAGAGCACGATATCACGAGAAGCAATTTACGAAACCTTCTCACAAATGAAAAATACAGATAAAAATTTTTTATCTTATGCAATAATACAAGCCGTTGCTAAATCAAATGGTAGCACTGCTAAATGACTACCAACATGTATTATATATAAATAAGTAGATCCTTGACCAGAGTAAAGAGCAATTAAAAAAAAATCGACTGGGAAGGCATTCATCATTGCTAACTCTGTATTTATTTTTATTACCATTATTAATAACCAGTAGGTACAAATTAAATCGCCAATTACACAATATAATATAATATTTCAAAAGAATGTAACTTACAATCTTTTTTTATGTACTTTTTGTGGTGTACAATAAAAGTATAATAATTCATTCTTCATTCATACATAATATACAGATAAACACCCAAACACTCAGAAACTAGGGTCGCTGCCCACTGCACCAGGAGGCCGTCATGGAAACCCTATCAAATATAATTGAATGTAAAATATAATACTTTTATTTGATTTCTTTTTAAATTCTTGGATCATATCACCTCTAGGTTCCCTTAAACAGATGATGAGATGGATATCACCTCTATTAATTTCCTTTGTTAACGTTCAACTTTTGGTAGTCTAGTTGAAAATATTTTCGCTTCTGCCTGCAAGATAAGAAGTTTCTTTCGCTTACATTGAATAAGAGCAAGCCCATTAAAAACTCTCCGTTTTAGCAACATCATGGTATACTTTTGTAAGACATTCAAGTACTTCGAAAAATTGTTGGCTAAAATCAACGATGTAACAAAATAAAAGTTCAAAAAGTGAAACCCGGAAAAATGAAATTTTTATAGAAATCTTAAACTGTAAAAAATAAAAGCTGAAAACAAGTGGGTACCTATACAGACTTTAAAAACCTGAATTATTAACAAAGATCTTATATTTAACGAAATGGCGTAGTCGATGGCCACCGTACTGGAATTGATTATAAGGTGGCATCCAAAGTTACGACCGCGTAATACTACCTCCGTCGATTGAGCTTAATATTGAACTGTGTGGTAAATTTGACGAGCAAGGCAGGCAGAAAACTTCTTGCTCGGAAAAACGCTCTTCTTGTTATTCTTCTTTCACTGGATGCAATCTTGAACGCTCCGCAAAGACAAGATGGACGCTGTGGTTAAGGGGTCAAACTATGAGGGGGGGGGGGCTCTTCCAGCATGGGAATGACTAAAAAAAATAAAAGAAAGACTCATTAAATTCCCGTCCGGCAACATTTTGACCAGCCACCTCCTTCCTTTGTAGGAATTCAAATGAGGGTGAAAAATTATCGGTTGGAACTCTCCCCTACGTTATTATAATGAGACAAAGGGTCGAAATGGTTTTAATTACGCGTATTTCTTCTTACCTACGTACTAATGCTTTGTAATGGTTTAATGAATTATTCCTTTTTAAATAAAAAAATCGTAATTTTCCGCTTTTATGCAGTTTAAATTTTATCTTCTTTTTTTCACAACTTTTTCATAATTTAGTAAAAGAAAAAAAAGGAGAAGAAACACTTTATTGCATGTACTATATATACTATAGTAAACCTTAGGAAATATTCGTAGTAATAAACAAAAATACTTAGAATATACATATAAAACCCAGACACTGAAAAACATTCATGCTCATTTTCCAGTAGTGGGAATCGAACTCACGGCCTTGAACTCATAGAGCAGGGTCGCTGCAAACTGCGCCAATCGGCCGTCAAATAACATCCGAATCAACATCTTCTAGGCACGTCCCGTTTTTTAAATTTTAAAATGCATATAGTTATTTTGGAACCAATAGGAGTTGAACCCACGAGTCTGGCTACAGCCGTCATACCGCCGATGCCTAAATTAGTATATTCGTTTATTTCAGTCTTGTAGCCACTGTAGCGCCATCTAGTAGGAAACATTGCAGTTTCGATCTACTTTTCAAAAAATCCATATTAAGTACATTGAGACACAAAAATTATGACGTACGAGTACTTACTTCGAGACATTCTATACCGTCCTTTGTTACCAGGCCACATCCACACTTTCCATCAGGTGAGATTGTGGTAAAGAGCTAGTTTATTAAAGTTATCTTAGATGATTTGGATACCATAGATTTAAAAAACGCAGGCAGGGCGGGAGACGGGCGTAACATTGTAACTCCCGCTAAACAAATTCACATTAAATACACTTCCCGTGTGAAGCCGAGGCGGGTCGCTAGTTACTATAAAAAAAGAAGATCGATGTTTATTGTTACGAGCTTGAGTTTATTGTTAGTGCACTTGAGCAATATTTGCTCGACCTTTCACCTAATAATGGGTTTTCCCGTATTAGTCAGGCAAACCATAATGAATCAAAAATAATGGCAGACCAGCCTCGATTAATCAACTGGAATGGTAATTAGCTTCTATAGACGTGCCAACTTGCAACTCCAACATGAGGTAGGTTGTAAGAATAAACCGTATAAGGAATTTTATTTGTGGTTGAAGAATTATTCATTATGCTTTTGAACACTATCCTGCGTTTTTATATTTCAAATCCTCTAAAATTCTAAATTCATTTTTTTCACGTAGGACTAATATAAGCACTTTTAAAACGTCATCACGTCAGTATGTCTGTTTGTAGTGACTCTACCACCGGTTCGGAAGGCAGATTCTACCGAGAAAAAGCTGGCAAGAATACGGCTCTTTTGTAGCTATAGCCTTTAAATCGGGAGGTCTCAGATTTGATTGCTAGTTCGCTATTTTGGAGCTGTATTTGCTAAACTGGCACCTGGTCAAAAGATATCGGCTCCATAATAACCTAAACTGAAATAAATGAACTACAACAAAAAAACTCATGAAACAGAAAAACAACAATGGTTTATTACTACACTGCGATCTGTTCCAGGCAATCAGCTGCGTAAAAGACACATATACATAAAAACCATCATGTTGGTTTGTTTGTAGACGCTTTATGAACAACTAATTTTGCAATGAATTATTGTCAAACCAGCACATGCTCTTAGCCATCAATATAACAACTATAAATTACATACATTGAAGTCATTAATGTCAATATTTTAGAAAATTAGATTAATCTTTCGACGTAGATGACGAATGAATAAATGAACGAATAAACTTTTACCGTGCACCACCAAAAAACTCAGAAAACAGAAAAACAACAATGGCTTATAGCTACACAGCACTGCTTCCAGGCAACCAATTAAGTAAAAGACACATCTACAGAAAACATCATGTTGGTTCGTCTGTAGATGCTTTATGAACAGCCACTATTGCAATGAATTAATTTCAAAACAGCCCATCAATCTTAACCATCAATACAACACCAATTAATTACATAGATTGAAGCCATTAATGTCAATATTTTGGAAAATTAGATTAATCTGTGAACGTGTATGACGTAGTAGGAACAAACCATAAATCCGTTAATTCAATAATTAAGTATATTGAGTACATGCGTGGTTAGTGGTTATAACCGCAAATTAAAGTACTACTATTGTAGTTAAATGTGAAATTGGTTTCGGAAATGGTTTTATTGAAATTTGTAATAAGGTCGTTATAAATTTCTACAAATGCTGTAAAGTGGTTAGTCGCAAAATTCATCACCTTTGTTATCAACCATTACCTCATCTAGTGACAGAAGAGCTGGCTCATTTTTTGCGCAAAGTATCTGCCTGGCTGTTCAATGCAGCCAGCTTGGCATCATTCCACGCTGGGTTGACCTTTACAGCGATTAGTTTAGTGTTTGGTGGTTTTTAGTTTTTGGTTTACATGGTGTTTACCTTTACCGTTAGAGATATTTAATTTCTTGCAATGCGCATAACTCCGAAAAGTAAGAGTTGCGTGCGGGGAACGAACGAAGACGTCACAGTCTTCCGGTAAGACTAAAATAACTATTAGATGACTTTTACATAACCAAATAAATACTACGACATATACTACTATTATATACTACGAAAAGTCCTATTATAGTATAAAGAACGTAATGCGTAATCGATAAAAAAGCTTGGGCGTTAATTATTGCTCTAACCAGGTTGCTCTTCTAATAATTCTAAATGACAATGTGAGATGGTAATAAAAAAAAATTAAAAACACCCGGCTAAGCTTATTGTGGGCTTCTTCTTAGAACAGGACGCGTTGAGGACCCTCGTAGCTTTAGTTTTAAGTTTACGAATATGGTTATCACCATCATCTCACTACCGTGTAATTCTCATGTAATGTACGCATCAAAAGTGACACCTATGGGCCTACAAATGCAGCGGCGTCTCCGCAGCCTCCTTACAGAGTCTACATAGATCTGTGACCTGCAGCTTTAGGTTGAACATGTGTCTGTTAAGCCCACAGTGCCCCGTAAGCGCTCGCACTAGGATGCATAGGTTTTCTGTTGAGTGCTAATGCCAATTTTCTGTTAATAACATAATGATTCCTTTACAGATGTCGACAGTTCAGAACAGAAGGTGTCTATATTGCTGAACGGCGAAGAGTCAGAGTTATATTTTGTAAACTGCACAAGCACAAAGGTAATTTAATTTTTCTTTTCTTTTTTTTGACTTAAATGTTGTTTATGCTATAGGTATGTCATACTATATAACTATAAATTGTATTTAATGACCCAGTGCATAAAGTAAATTCTTACAATTGACTGTACACTGGGGGACTCAGGGTTCTTTTCTTTTTTCTTTTTTGAGAGGGATATAAGTTTGTCGCTTTTTTTAAGTATTCTTTTTTCTTACATTTTTTGTTCTATAATATCACTAAGTCCACAGCAATGAAAAATGAAGTTTTTAACATTACATGAGTAATTTTGCCTTAGTATTTCGTTATTAGAAATGAACCCAACTTTTGACCTGACCCGTGAACGGCATCCTAGTCCTCGAACAAATATGCTCGCAAAGCAGACTGTGTAACTTAGTCGAAAAATTAAATTATCCACGCCTTAATTAGCTACCTTCAAATTCGTCTCGGAGGATATAACACCCATAGAATGAATTGTTTTATGCACTTGTTGCACAATTAACTTTAACTTTTATAAGGTACTACAGTAGATGTGCCCTGCGGCTTCGCCCGCGTAATTTTGGGAGGCGGCGTACTGCTGCATAGTCTTCTAGATTTTGAGATTTTTTCACAAACTTTTTTTTATCTTACGTAATTTTTGTAATGAAAGTATACTATGTTACTTCTAATACCTCCAAAAATTTTATGAAGATCAGTTTAGTAGTTGTCGTGTGAAAGCGTAACAAACAAACTTACATTCACATTTAAAATATTAGTAGGTATTTTTGATTTATGCACTTGTTGCACAATCAACTGTAACTTTTATGAGGTATATTTGATAAGTTATTTTATAAATAGTGTGCGTTTTAAATAAAATAAGTTTGCAAACCAGTGGAGTATTGAATTGAAATTAAAAGGAGTATAGAAAGGGTATACTAGGTATGCTATAATGTACTGTAGCTATCAATGTTTATCCGGGCCGTTGCTCGTTTCCCGTTGCCCACTCGCATGCACTGATTGAATATTGAATAAAGCTTTGTATTGGAAAATGTATCGAGTATTTTTCCGCAATTCGGAATCGCAACATTTTTCTATTGTTGCATAATTCAATATTTCTAACATTGAATTATGCAAAAGGCATTATACTTGAAAATGTAAATGCAGATTTGAGAGCTTTTACGGGTATACAGGATGCTGTTTATTCTGGGAGTTCAAGTCATTAAAATCTCCTGCTGAGCTGAAAATTTTTGTCTAATTTTTTTATATATGAAAACCGATGTCTGATTTCTTACCTAAATTGCTAATACAAGCAGTTTTAACGGTTTAGCAAACGTAGAAACGAATTCATTGTTAAACAGTTAGAATGTTCACACTTTTAATTTTTTTATTAATTTTGAAAATTCAGCACCTCTCGTAGATTTTTGGCAGCATCTTTGTAACAACAAGGGGCAGATGCAAGTTTTATACCAATTTGCATTCCTTGGTAAGTGTACAAGTTATTAAAATAATGGTACACTTCGGTGTCATACATGTTTCTTACGAGAGATTGTTTTAATCAAAGAAAATTAGTTACTAGATTCGAACTTTTATTCCGAAACAGATAAAATCGTTATTTATATAAATTGTTTTCATAATACATTGGTACACTAATCAGCAATATTTAACAAAAATCAGATTTAAAAAGTATTTTTTATTACAGCTACTGCGTTAAAAAAACTGATTTAGAGTTGAAATAATTTACAAACTAAAAAAAACCGAAAAACTTTGTCACACTACGGTTTTTTTTAAAACTGATCAAATTGGTGATGGGTGATGTATCTTCCGCATAATCCAATTTTTATGGGACACGCAGTATATTATGGAAGTTATATATTTATATATATTATGATTATTTTATATTTATATATTACGTATATTTATTTAAATTATCTATGTATTTGTATCTATACATTTTGGTATTTATGTTTATCTATCAACACTCTTGGCACCATCCCGTTCTCTTGCTCTAAGTCCTGTCTACAAAGATTGCCTGTAAGATATTGCTCTCAGCAATAAGGCCGCCTTTGCATGTCTACATTGTGTACTGTACACTCCCGTTTCTTTTTCTGTATGTTATACGTTCAATAAAATGTTTTTTCTTCTTCTTCTTCATTAAACTTCGCACGTTATCAGGTCTACAGAAAGAGACTTATGTTACCTTTCTCCCAGAAAAAAGTACCGTTCTAGAGGAAAGAAGAAATAACTTTAAGTAGCCGCAAAAGCTAGTCTTTTAATGTAGCATTATGCTTTCACAGGAAGAAATAGATCGTGCAGAGCCACCAGATGCCTTCGTGGTAATCTACTCCGTGATAGACAAGGCGTCCTTCCAGAAAGCGGAGCAGGAACTCGCCAGGTTGCTAGACTGCGATATGCTGCGGTCGAGACCTGCTTTGCTGGTCGGCAACAAGATAGACCTGGCGAGAAGCAGGGCTGTTTCTACACAAGGTATTGGCCATGTCTAACGTGGGTTTAATTGTCAGACGTAGGCTTAAAGCTTTTATCAATAACATGCGAGTCTTGCACACTCGTCAATATTTTCGACAACCCTCTGCATATTGTCAATTATATTGCCTGTGTGTGACGTTTTGAAAATATGAAGTACAAAAAATAATGTCATTGTTTGTAAATAAATGAATATACGACGAAAATACACACATCGCCATCTAGCCCCAAAGTAAGCGTAGCTTGTGTTATGGGTACTTAGATGACTGATTAATATTTTTATGAATAATATACATAAATACTTATAAAATACATACTTATAAGCACCCAGACACTGAACAACATTCATGCTCATCACACAAATATTTTCCAGTAGTGGGAATCGAACTCACGGCCTTGGGCTCAGAAAGCAGGGTCGCTGCAAACTGCGCCAATCGGCCGTCAATTTAATGGAAGTTATTAAAATATAATTAAGAAAGCCGATTAAAAAATGGAAGTTACTAAAATATAAATATAAAGTACCAGAAAGTATCCTATCAAACTCGGGATGACTGATTAAGTTACTGATGATAACTTTGCGAAAAGTGCTATGCGAGTTAAAGTTAATGTCAATTGACTGACTGAATTTAGAATAGAAATAGAATAGAAAAACTTTATTGCAACACAACAATAGGAAAAATACAAGGAAAACAGTAATAGTACTTAGTGCTAGGGTGCAAAGGCGGCCTTATCACTAAAAGTTATCTTTTAAAGGCAACCTGAGCGTACGAAGCCGATAAAAAAGTGGAAAGTGGATGGTGCATAAAGTATGGTACAAAAAAAAAAAATATATAGTTTACATAACCGAGGGATAGTGGAGTTGGCGCCAAAGACTGTTCTGGCGCGTGGCGGCACGACCGGGGTAATAGCAGCACGGGGATATCTATACGGTACTCTGAAATAAATTTTACTCAGCAAACTGGAAATCGTTAATAATTCGAGTTTGTAATTGGAAATGTTGAGCACCTCTTGCTTTTTGAGACTAGAAAGTAGCTAAGCAATTGCTTTAGGGAAGCACAAAAAGTTTTTGTTTTAAAGAACAAAGTTCAGAAACACTGAATATTGAGTCCGGTGCTTCTAAACTTCATTCCCAAGTTACCTAAAGTGGTAAACAACAGTTTTGATTAAACTACTTCCACCCCTTTTCCATAAAAGGTGGAAGCTCTCACGTCGTGTGTTTTTATTTTTTAACTTCTTTTTGTTACGCCACTAGTGTTAGTGTTTTATTCCACTGCAATCTCAGCGGGGCAATTTTTAGGACATGTTTCTTGCATGCCGACAGAAACATAAATCTTGTAGATTTTAAAGAATAAAAATAAGATTAAAAAATTGCTTATTGGGAAATGTGATTATAGCATCCAACAATATTTAACGGGCACAATATTATAGTTTTGACATTTACAGTGTTATTATAATTTGACATGAATAGATAAGACATTTATAATTTTGATATCAGTCTTTAATTTTATTCTTATTTTCAGGTTAAAGAATCATTTATTTCTCTTTAAGAATAATATGTATATTCACTTACAGAGTAATCATATTGAACTTATACTATTTGATTGGCAATCTTATTAAACTTATTATTAAGGTATACATATAAATTATTAAAGATCTACCCTCAGAAACTTCGATAACCGTATGTCGCGAAATGCGAAGTCGTTGCCATAGTGTAGTCATAAGCGGTATTACAACATTACAACTGAGATATTATGTGATTTTTTAGTTTGCCTTTGAAAATTGTAAACGACTTCGCATTTTTCACTTCCGTGGGTAATTTATTTTTATATATTATTTCATTTAATATATTTTAATAATGTCGATTGATTTAAGATAGCATTTATTTATTATCATTATTTATTCTTTTTAATTTTTTTTTTTTAATTCTTAAAATTGCTTAAAAATATTAAATTATTGCTTAAAAATAAAAAAACACTATTAAAAATTTATAAAAAAAAACATCTACCCTCCGCTTGCGGGGCTTTTAAATGCCCAAGCAACCGGCGGTCAGGGCTCCAGAGTGAGGAACCTCCTCACATTAAGATAGTATTATTATAGTACGAACATATATATTTTTTGCATGCCATCTAAGGCGGATTAATTGTCACCCCATATTTTATCTACCAACAATGATACCAATAATTTAGAAAAATTTTAAATTGAAAAAATGCCTATGAAAAATGAAACTTACCATCAGATGCGCAATCTGCATGGTTCGTCCATTATTACTTTTAGAAAATTAGATTATATATATATATATATATATCTAGTACACTATTGATCGAAGAGTTCAAAATTCGGGCCAAAGAATGTTTAAAGCCATCAAGCTGAAATATCGGATTTTCAATTTACTTTTAACAATTGGTAGGAATAATAAGGTTGAAATTTTTGCGAACAGACATCCTTTCAACGGCCAATCTGCATTATAAACGTAAAATAACACTCACGAATCTTTATCCCACGACTTTTTGTCGTGTCGCATTCATGTTCCACGTGGATACTTTATGGCCGTAATTTTTAAATTTATAAATAAATAAATATACTACGACAATACACACATCGTCATGTTGGCCAAAAGTAAGGTTTCTATACATTGAATTTCTTAGTGACAAGATTGGAAGCAGCCAGCTTCGCTCTTACCTCCCGCAAGATTAAAAAAATATTGTAAATGTTCATGTCCAAAAAGAGCAACTACTGAGTTTCAGTTTTGAAATAAATGAATTTTAAGTTTTGAATTTTGAACTAGATTGTACGAGCTAGTATGAAAGCTAGGCAGATGCTGACATAGATCTTCGGCAAAGAGGATACGAAGTTCAAAAACTGTGAGAACTTGAACGTCCTGTGAGTGGAAAGTGACGGGCCCGTGTTTGTGTAAACATTGGACAGTGATTTGAATTTTGAACTAGATTGCAGTATCAACTACTGGGTCCAATTGTGATAGAAACGATTGTACCCGTATATATATATATATATATATATATATACATACATCTGAAGATGGACCTAATGAAGTTTGTAACGTGTGCAATATAAAAAACATCGATTTGGCACTTTCTACTTAGAAACGTTATATTAAACTGTAGCTATGCTTTGTGACTAAATATATACATATAAAGTCTTATATACCAAATATACACTTATACTATATATATATATATATATATATATGTGTCACAAGCACAGCTACAGTTTAATATAAATTATATATATATATATAATCTCCAGAAGAGAGGTAGGTAGTGCACATATATATCATATATATATATATATATTCAAATTCAAATTCAAAATTCATTTATTTCATGTAGGCCTATAAGCACTTTTGAAACGTCAAGTCTGTCTGTTTGTAGTGATTCTACCACCGGTTCGGAAGGCAGATTCTACCGTGAAGAAGCCGGTAAGAAACACAGCAGTTGCTCTTTTCCAACATCAACAATAATATGCACTACCTATCTCTCTTCTTGAGCTGTATTTCACGCCATCGGTTGCGTAGATGAAATCACTATGTAGCGATAAGGCTGCCAAATTGTACATATGCATTTTTTTGTATCCATTCATTCATTCATGTAGTAGTACCTACAGTGTCTACTTTATGTGTACATTGTTTGTCCGATAAAGACAAAATGTCGGTAGTGTGCGCTGACGCAAAACATTTATGTGACCGTAAATTAGGCCGTCAATTACAGGAATATAGGCTGAATGGTAAAATTTCCTGGCGAAATTGCGAAATATAAATAAATAAACCATTATTCATGAAAAACGATGCTCCTTTTATAACGTCGTTCGGTTTATGTCGCTCCCAGACTATTTATAGGGGCATTTACATTTCGCAGATTTTTGAAGAACTGAAATCTTTATCATCATCATCACCAGCCAATTAACATCAATGGGCAAAGAATTCTTCTCTTTTATGAGAAGCTGGTTTTAGAGCATAGACTTATCACACTTCTTCATTGGAGGTTGGTGGCCTTAAACGATTATTATCGCATGTGACGATAACCGAGCATCAAAAACCACTCCACTTTAGTAGTGTTTTCGAACAGGCGGTTAGTCACTTGACGGTAATTAATTCGTCTAAACATTTTCCATAAAATAAGGGGAAAAATGGAAATAGTTTTTAGAGCTAGCAACATCCGCGAGTGTGAAGTGAGACAAAGTGTGTGTGAAGTGAAATATATATGTTTATCTTTTATTGCACTTTTATATCCAGCTTTTGACAGCCGACTGGCGCAGTGGGCAGCGAACCTGCTTTCTGAGTCGTGGCCGTGGGTTCGATTCCCACAACTGGAAAATGTTTGTGTGATGAACATGAATGTTTTTCAGTGTCTGGGTGTTTATCTGTATATTATAAGTAATGCTGTGTATTATATTCATAGAAATATTCATTAGTCATCTTAGTACCCATAACACAAGCTATGCTTACTTTGGGGCTAGGTGGCGATGTGTGTAATGTCGTAGTATATTTATTTTTATTTATTTATATCCGTGATGAAACTTACCATGCAAATATTATGGTAAACGGTTTTTTTACAACGAGGCCTTTTATATAGTTATTCCTACCTCAATATTATTTCACTAACATTAAAATAATTTCTTTAAAATATTGTTTGTAAACCACTTTGACAATAGTTGTTACTGAAAATAACATGAATCTACAGAGTCCGAGTACGTAACAATTAAAGAATGTACGCATCAAAGTGGCAACATTAGGCCTGTTTGAATTAAGAACGTTTTAATTTCAACGTTGCCATGGCTGTACGGTGATATACCTTTGCCTGTTTCGAATGGGAAAGAATAAGAGAAAAATTTAACGTCGTTTTTTGGCTCAAAAACATTAATTTCAAATTCTAGATGAGGTACAGATTAAATTAGAAAATAATATTCATAAGTACTTATACTGATATCATGGTTCAATTTTTGACCACCAGACGGTGTAGTTATCGAACTATAAACAGTCATCACGTAGACTAATATTATATTAAACACTGTATAGCGAACACACATCAAAGATACATGAAAAACTTATTTACGCATTTTCTTTACGGACGTTTTTTGCCGGCTACCACTCCGCATCGTTCGATAAGGAATTTCGTTCCAAAAAAAAGTGATTTTTGTCTTTCATTCTATTAACATGAAACTTTTGTCCACAGATGGCAAATGCCTCGCCTGCACATACAAAGCAAAGTTCATCGAAGTATCTGTTGGAATTAACCACAATGTAGACGAACTGCTGGTCGGCATCCTCAACCAAATACGACTGAAGCAGCAGCAATACTCCGCAGAAGGGGGCAGGGAATCCTCGCCGGCCCACTGGTATAAATCCAGAGGGGTTGTACGAGCTAGCATGAAAGCTAGGCAGATGCTGACATGGATCTTCGGCAAAGAGGATACGAAGTTCAAAAACTGTGAGAACTTGAACGTCCTGTGAGTGGAAAGTGACGGGCCCGTGTTTGTGTAAACATTGGACAGTGACGCGGGTAGTTTTTCGTTATTAGTAGTATTTTAAGCAAGGCAAAGGCTGACGTCACATTGTTTTATAATCATTTCAATTTTTGTGTTATTTCCACCCAATAAGTACACACCTTAAAGTTAAAAAAACTTATTTTGTTTCAGATTATTGTTTAAATTTTTGTTTTTTTTAGTAAACATCACTTGACAGTATAACAGCAAAAGAATGATAATTTTGTATTTGGTTGGAGCGTGGTAGATAGGGAAGTCATTAAAAAGCAACATGGCGTCGGATATAATGTATTTTGAATGCCAAAGAATACTCTGTAATTTAATATTAGATGTAATGTGCCAATTTTTTGGAGAAAATTTAAACATATTCGTTTAGGTTAAGTCTATATACTTAAGTGATAAATGCAGTATTTTTCCCCACTAATTCGTGTTTAATATAATTAACTACGACATATTCAGCAATATTAATACTATATGAATTTTATGTAAGTAACCAAGTACTTATAATATACAATTTATAGAATATTATAATAAACCTCGAATTTTGAATACAATGTTACTGGACCATTTGATGTGTAGAATCATATTAATATTATAAATAAACGATCACTTTATAATTAGTCCCTTATATTTAGTGTGACTATCTATTAGTACTATTTAACCAATCTACCGATTTTATTTTCAAAAAAAAACCTTACCAATTTTATTTCTAATAATAAAAAAATAAATTCAGATATTTTGTTCATGACTTATAAAAGTAATAATATTATTAATAGGTAGGTCCTATGTTGGTAGCAAAATAATATAAAATTATCACTATCATTCATCGTCAAGCTCAGTCCAAAAGAGCATATGTAGAGCATAGTTTTTTACATGACGTGCTGTTTAAGGCACTGGGCGGATCCATACGGTTCTCCCGTTGTAGGGTTGATGTTTCTACTTATTGTACACGATTTTTATGATTTTAATTGGTCGCTTACTCAAAACGACCCATTGCCAATTTAGCTTCGAAACTCGTGGATCTATAGAATGTGCTACACAATACTCGGAAAGCCAGAGCACAACAACTTATTAATTTCCTCATTAGATCGTTGAGGTTTTTAAATCAGCAACCAATTAAAAAATCTTAAAAAACATTTTCTGCCAAAGGCTAAAATGAGCTTTGAAACTTGTTGAACTATGTAAATTTGTTACCCAAAACAACAATTTCTCGCACTTTTTATTAGATCATTAAATTTCACTAAAGTTTTTTAATAAGCAACCCATTAAAAATCATAAAAAAAGTAGAAACGCCAATCGATCAACCACTGTCACTTAAGCTTTACAAACAGTTATATGCATATTCTTATTAAAATGAATGCACTTTTTAGATTATTTAAATTCGGTAAATATTATTAGCAACCCATTAAAGATCATAAAAAGGAGAATCATTAATCCTAGAGTCAACGCGACCTTATAAATAAAATCTACATTTTAATATCAAATATCTATCACCAATATTAAATTATACGTATTTTTTTATTAAAAACTTAATGATAATAAACGTTAAATATTGTACATATAATAACAACTGCAAATGCACTATAAGGATTTGATGTTGTATAAAAATATAATAAGTAAGAATTTATGTAATTTGGTGTTTTATATCCTTTTGAATTGTCCATATGTATGTCGAAATATACCATCGTAAATTAATCGTAATATAATCTTAAAATGTATTTTCCCGAAAGACAGAAATCGCTCATAGGAAATACAGTGAACTGTGTCCTAAAATATATTTCCTCACCTGTTATAATGGTGTTTTCGAACATACCAGAATCAGGGTCCAACCTGTTATTCAGATCAAATGGGCCAGCAGTGGCGTGCATAAAAGGTATGCACAGGGTATGCAGATGATATAAAATGGAGAGAATCTCCAGAACGAGTTATAAAGATTTTAAGGGTATGCATTGTAAGAGTTATAAAAAGCCCACCCTTAAGTATTTATAACTCCTGGAGATTTTCTTCATTTTATATCATCTGCATACCCTGTGCATACCCTCTATGCACGCCACTGGTGGCCAGATAGCCCTGATTCATATTATGTCTAGATAAACCCTTAAAATAGTATCTGTGAATTAAGAAATGGAATAAATTAAAACCCATTCACATATTTTTTTAGAACATCTACGATGGAAAGGTTTTGTTGGATGGTATTGCAGTACCCGTTTTTCTGGATAAACTATCGGTTCGAAAGGCTAATTTTGATTAAGTTTCTTGCATTAAAAAGGAAGGTATCTTTATAAGACTTATTAACATGGAGTTATTGCAATGCCATCCAAAAAATCAATATCCATCGTTGATCTAAAAAAATATTTACTGTGGCGTAACACACAATTGTGTAAACCCAACGCGGTTTTAAAATTCCGCGTAAATAATACTTGCTTAGTTTCAGCAGGGCAGAAAACTAATTTCCCTGATAACTAAACAATGAAATTACAAACAAACTGTGTAAAATACCATTTTTTTTTCTCCTCCAACTAATAATGCATTAAAATGAGTAGTGGTTTGCTTTTAAGATTGCTAACGTAATTTTTACTTATAATGTACCCGTTTAAAATATTAAACGTGCTATATTAAGCACTTATTTAGCAATGTAAGTTACGTTAGCCGCGTAAAAATCAGCACAGTCGTTTCCAGGAAAATCTTACTCAGATAAGCGATAGATAAATAAATATTCTCGACGGAACGGAACGAAAACCACACAAAGATCGGAATGTCTTTTTTATCTTATCTGTACTTAAAACAGTGCCTTTTATTCATAATGTATGGTAACCTGCGCCTATTCAAAAGAACCTTACCTTTACCTTAAAAGCTTTGTTTTGATGTTTAGATAATTATAATTATAATAAATATTCATAAGTGTATTCATCCTAACACTTTATCATAGAAATTATACGTAAAAAATTAAATATTGTATAGAAATCCGAATTATAGAAATGTATAACTTAATGTCTAATAATTTCATTATTTCATTTGCGATAATATTTTAGAGTGAAAGTGGTATAATTAATTGGTGATCTGAAAGTTATTTAATCTGTCTCATTAAAATATATAATAGTAGTTCAGCTAAATGGCTAATCGCTTCTTAGTATAAAAAAAAAAGTGTCGTGTACCTATCTGTAAATGTGCACACGCATGGGAAGTAGAACTGCTTTCGGACAAACCTTTCTGAACGATATTCATATTTAAATATTAAATACGTCATGTAAGAAATAATTTTGACAGAAGTAAAACTAAAGCCATTTGTTTTATTTTATTTGACTTATCAGATAAACATTAAAATCGCTTAATTTAAAATTGATTTATTTCAAGTAAGTCTATTAATATAAACACATTTGAAATGACAAGTATGTCTTATTGAAGTGACTCTCCCACCGGTTCGGAAGGCAGATTCTACCCACAAGAAACTGGCATGAAATTAGGCTGTAATTCAAACTAATTTCTTTTTTTTTTAACATAAACCCACTGAATTTTACGAAGCGAAGCCTTATTTCTAGCATGCCTAAAAAGTTTCACATTAAATTCGAGTATATTTTTTCTTTCTAAGTATGTAGGGATCTGTTAAGGTAGAGTTCTAAACACAGACAATGTGACGTTTGAGCCCCGAGAAAACTTTTAAGAATGCGCTGGTTTCACAACTTTGATTCTAATCTGTCACTACACATTTTACCTTTCCTTACATGGAATGGAAATTACTAAACCATCGGTTAAAACCATTATAACAAATTTTTAGGCCATTATAATTAACTAATCACAATGATTACCTTGTATTGGTACCCGCTCTGACTTTTATGTCCTTCCCTACTATGTAATAGGTGCCCTGTACCTAGTACGGCTAGCATGGGCAGAAGACATTTTCTCTACGAAGAAAATACCAATACCAAATCATCAACTCCCCAAGGATGACATACATAAGTAATTATAAACAAAAAGTCGATATAAACATTCAGCTTTCTAGAAGTGGACATAAATTAGTGATATCTGCATATCGTCTGAGAAAAGAACAGTAATCCTTTGTGGGGATGGGTATATGCTTTTATAACATGATACCGAAGGTAATATAAGATCTACCTTTACCTAAGTTTGAACAATATATTAAAACACATTCGTGTAATCGTGGTTACTACACGATTGATGAATTCCTTAACGACAAGGCTGCTTGGAAGCAGGCCACTCCGGTCTCATATCTCACAAAACAAAAAAAAATCCAAAGATTGTTAAACTATAAAAAGATGTTGGGAAAGAGCAATCTGCTGAGTTTTTTGCTGGCTCTTCGCAGTGGAATCTACTTTTCAAACCGGTGGTAGAGTGAATACAAACAAACTGACTTGACGTTTTAAAAGTGCTTACAAACTAGGCCTACTTGAATTTTGAATTTGAATTTGAATATTGTTACGTGCTAGGGTTCGTTTATTTGGTGTATAATTAACGTGTACATCTGCTTAAGTACGGGAACAGGGGATAGGAGAAGTTTACCCCCTTTTGCGCCAATGCTCTGAGAGTTGATAAAGCTGCGGGAGAAGATACATTTTTAATCTTTCTCCGGGGAGATAATTGTCTCCTGCCCATGCTAGCCGTGCTGTTGTACAAATAAATGTATCTCTTGTCAGTAGACACAAACGGGAGATAAACGGCGGATTGCGTGCTAGTGCTGTAGGCTGAAAATAATGATTATCATGCACCAATATCTTTATATACACTGTGGTCTGTGGTTGGAACTAAACCCTTATACTTTTGTATACAGCAGAATATAAGAATTAGGTAAGTACAGTATACCTATATATAATTAGATTAGTATTATTAATGTAACAAATAAGCGAGAAGTATAGTTAATAAATAAGTTTGATGGTATGCATTTGCACATATTGTATTGATGTGTTAAAATGTACATATCGTATATATATCGTAATGAGAACATAAAACAAGTATTGAATTAAAATTACCATTAACCCCGTAAAATCTTTTTTACGGGGTACCTACTCAGAATCAAAAAAATAAAAAAATTTACAAAAACGAGTAAGGAATCGATTATAGTAAATTTCCAAACTTTCATCCCGCACAGTCCTGCTGCCCGATTCGTTAACTTTTCCAACAAGTTGCCAACTGGTAGTCCTTATACATAATCTGATAGCTTCAGTTGAAAACTCATCGCTATTTTGTACGAAGATAACAGGTGGCAACCGCTAAGTTACTGAATTGCGCCGCTGATGTCTAGGTTGTCTTTTAGACGATTCTACCAAAAACATTATTGTTAAGAGTAACAAACTGTCATATAAATTATACAATACTTTACTTCAAGAAGTAAATTACGGGGGCCGTAACTATGGCTGAATATTTCGTGTCATCATTTAAAAAATGAACATCTGATATCGTTTTAGTTGTTCGTCTTTATTCGAGCGAATTAATTTGGTTACGATATATCAAACCGCTCAAACAAAGAAGGAACCTGCACCGCACATATGCAAGTGCGCGATCGAACATAGGCAGTCAATGAACTCAGTGAACGCTCACACAAACAATGCGCTCATTAGCCGGTATTTTTACCAATTAAACCGCTATTATTATACTCATATATATTAGTACAATGTTCTTAAACTGAAATGTATAACAAATTTACGTTACGAGAAGTTTACTGGTTTTCAAGCTCATCTAGAATGGAAAAGCTACTGTTTCATGAATGTTTAAAGATCATCGCAAACAAAGACTCCCGAAGGCAGTGAAGATTAAAGCGATATAATCAGATTAAGCGAATTTCATGCCCCGCTATTTCCAATTCGTGAATTTCGCAATTTAGTTTATATTTCAGCTGTAAAGCTACGTTCACGCCTTCGAAATTAATTCCGCTAACGCGAAATCCGACGTGCGCTCGTGAGATTAGAAACTAGTTAAAAAACAACCGAGGTAATTCAATGGGAACACTGTAACGTTAAAGTAAAAAGGACCTTATCTTTATAAGGTATAAAATAAATTTGCAACCGCTGTTTGCAGCGGATTCTAATGCAGTATTCAGCAATAGATGTTGTAAACATGCATATTGTAAAACAAAAAAATGTTTGTTACAAATCTTTGAATTTCTTTGCTTTCTAATGAAATTCAAAGATGTGTAGCAAACATTTTTGTGCGCCTATATTGCAAACGCTTAACCTTAAGAGATAGATTAAATTAATGTACTACGGAATTCTATTATTAATCGCTCCAAACTGCCCCACGTTTAAGTAGTTACAATGCAACCATGTGAAGCCGGAGCGGGTCGCTATATTATGATAAATTAAATTTTACAACTTTTAAATAAATATTAAACCAAATGGTTGTCTATAATATAATCACAAATCAACTCGACTAATGTATACAAGTAAAAGCTAGGAAAAACTCAAAAAGAATCTACTTTCATTATTTATATCTGTACTAGCTGACCCGCGCAACTTCATCTGCACCTAATAAAAAACCTAGAAACTAATTGCAGCGCTACCTACCAGGTGGACCTGTTTTTTCCAAACTATCATATTCGCGGCCGTACGTGTTATTCTATACCTGTCGCAACTTCTAAGCGATAGGTTCAATTTGAATATTTTAAAACTGAATTTGCAGGTATCTTTTATCGGTTTAAAAAATATCTATTAAGTTACCACTTGAGTTGAGTGATACTTGTACAACGTACGTGACAGTTTTACAACGCACACATAAAAATTTTATTATGTATTGTAAGTAAACACCATAAAAATACCTTTACCCGTCCGTATAACCGTGTCATTCGTAAATAATTCGCAATAAATTAAAAAATAACGTTTCGCGCGTTAGTCCCAGGACAGTCGCTAGTCGCATCGAAGTCAGAAGGTGTGAACGCGGATTAAATTTGAAATTTTCATTAATTTTGCATAATAATCGTCATCTTCCCAAACCGTTGAACCATTTTAGTGTTTAATTATTATCATTGTTTATTATTGTAAAATGTAGTTAGTGTTTATTGTAAATAAACAGATTGACAATAAATTTGAATACTGTATGTGATATATTTATTTTATTTATGTTCAAACCCAATTTCCTGAAAATTTGTCATTTTTGGCCATCAAAACCTCCACACTATAAGTGTCCTAAGCGGTATTAGAAACGAAGATAAATAACATTTAGTGCCTATTGATTAAATATCTACCGCGTCACATTATGCATGCCTGATGCCACCACTAATGGCAACGCGACGGAGAGGATCGTGAAATGGCTCACCGTTATCCTATAAACATACTTAAAAATTAACTTGCAACGTAGTTTCACAGCTGATATAATTTATAGATGAACATAAATTCCACAACAATTTAGGAACTAACGCCTGTCTTAAAGTAATAGCAATATTAATTTGATGGGTATTATAATTATCTAGGCGATATTTATCAATTTACGGTATAAACTATGGCAGTGGTTTACCTACTCAAAAACTATTAGGTTTTCGGTGTCACAGATAATCTCAGAGACAGTACATAATGTATCTCTAAAGCCTGTGGAGATTATTTTCGGTTTTCATTAACGAAATACCGCAATGCCTAAAGACAAAAGTTTTCGATCAGTGCGTCCGGTCCTGCCACTGTGGACACTGACAGCGAGGCTAATTCACAAACTTCAAGTAGCTCAGCGTGCTATGGAAAGAGCTTGGTATTTCTTTGAGGGATAAGATCCGTAACGAAGTGATCCGCCGAAGAACTAAAGTAACTGACATAGCCTTTCGTGTTAGCATACTAAAGTGGCAGTGGGCACGTTTGTCGGAGGACCGGTGGACGTTGGAGTCGTAAGGTCCTCAAGTGGAGACCGCATGTCGGTAAACGGAGTGTCGGACGCCCCTTAACTAGATGGAGCGTCGACCTCCGAAAAGTGGCAGGCATCGACTGGATGTGTAAAGCTGAAAATATAAGCTGGCGCTGCTTGAAAGAGGCCTATGTCCAGCAGTGAACGCACAGTTGCTGATGATGATACAAATAAAATAGTGTGAATAAATAGGTATAAATCGATGGTATAAGTAGTATGGATGTGCCTACGAGCAAGGACAATAATGAGAATTTGAGGAGAGATGCTATTTAAATTTGGAATGTCTCTAAACAATTAATTGTTATGAGTATATACTCCTATTGGAAGACATAACGTCGCCGAAGAGCCCATACAAACAAAGCTTTACCGGAATGCTATTGTGCTAGGCTGGTATTGTTCTCGAAATGTCAACTCTCTGTCACCCCAGAGACATTTGCTATTCAGGTTTTGGGTATTCATTAGCAAACAGGACATATCAGGGCCTGAGGGCTGCCCCGGATCTCGTATCTAAAAGCTAGCCACTGTTTGTTCAAGACAGTATTGCGCTCCTGGATACAAATCTAGTGGATGGAAATAGCCGTATAGCGATATGACTTCGGCCGCTATCAACATGCAGGATTCGGGGTGAAACAATGGGCCGAGCGAGCTACTTACGTGTTACAGTAAATTTATAAAGTGGGTAAATAATTAAACTTTTGATAACTATAAATTCGTATTTGCCAGATATTTATGTACATTGAGTTGGTGGGTATTTTGATATAAATACGACTGCATTATCGATGCACCGCATTTGCCGCAAAAGCAAACCCTCCGTCACAAGGTAACCTTGTATAAAACGTGCATACGTCCCATTATGATATACGCCAGCGTCGTATTCGCCCATCGCCCTCACAGCTCCTACAGGAGCTTTCAAGTCCTGCAGAACAAGTTTATGCGTATGACCACGGACACTCCGTGGTCGAGGCGTCCACTTATACCCCCGTCCCCGACGTCGAGCCAAAGCGGCGACGTCCGAAGCATGTCCTTGACGACCCTGACGATAAAATAACTACCGACAACGTGTCCCAACAACACACACACACGCAACAAACACAGCGTCTTCGCCGGGGAAGACGAGGGCCGCGATTTCTGACGTCATCCGGACGTGGAACCTTACCACGGTCACGGGGGCCTTCGGACTAAACAATGATTAGTCCAAAAGTCCACCAACAGTCAGATTAACGTCGAATCGAGCCGAGGTCCGAGTCCTCGCAGGAGGCACCCTCGGGTCGACGTCTCCCACTCTCCCCCCCGATGTCGTCGAGCCCTGGGGCTCTTCTCATGGCGAGCTTTCGCGCTCGCCCCACTCCCCCGGTGACGCCGTAGCAACCCCTCAGGTGGTTATCGGCAAGTGTCCTTCCGAAAAAGCAAAAAACGATGATGAACTCGAACGATGAAAAGACACCTCCCGGTGTCTTAGTCGTTTATCATACGAATGTTACGGACATTGCGCGTCTGCACCTGCATACGCATAGCAATCACTTTATTTAATTAGTCGGATAATCTTTGTGAACTGTGTTACTTAGTATTCCTACAATAAACGAGTATATTAGCACAGTGCTACTCTTATTTGGACAACCAGAGCTCCCTGGAACCTAAGTAGGATACTGGCTCCACCACTGTTGAAAGTTTCAACATCATCGTTATATCAACCAATAACCGGCCATAATTAGAAGGGGTTAAGGCCGTAGTCCACAACGCAAGTGCGCATTAGTTGACACCACACACCTTTGAAAACATTATGTACTATCAGGCATGCAGGTTTCATCACGATGTTTTCCTTCACCGTTGATGCTGGAGATATAATAAAATAAATATAAATACGACGACAATACACACATCGACATCTAGCCCCAAAGTAAGCGTAGCTTGTGTTATGGGTACTAAGATAACTGTTGAATATTTTTATGAATATAATACATGTAAATACTTATAATATACAGATAGACACCCAGAAACTGAAAAACAATCATGTTCATCACACAAACATTTTTCAGTTGTGGGAATCGAACCCACGGCCTAGGACTCAGAAAGCAGGATAGCTGCCCACAGCGCCAGTCGGCCGTCAAATGTTTTAATTGCTTAAAACGCACGTAACTTCGAAAAGTTAGAGGCGTGCTGGAATTCGAACTCGGCCCCCCAAAAATAAAACCGAATTCCTAGCCATTTGGCTATTACCACTTAGCACCAATAACTACCATATAATTGGTCGTATGCAGTGGCGTGCACTTCATACATGCACAAAAGCACTTATATATATTATGTATAATATGTATGTAGTATTAGAATTTATGAGTAAGTAGTTTATTAAAATTATTTTGTATAAATATATATTTTTTATAATGAAATTGATGTTCCATGGCGTTCCGTTCCTTCGTTTTTTTTCCTAACGTCAAAGGTTGTCTGGAAGAGATCGCTTAAGTGATAGGACCGCCTTTGCACGCTCTATTTTATTTTTATTTTTTTAAGTTTCTTCTGTATTTTAGTTTGATTTATATTAAAAGTGTGTGTGCAATAGAGACTTAAAACAAACAAAAGCACTGCATACCCAAATTATTCCATATTTACTAACTCGTATACTCTTTGCTTACAACGTGAACGCGAGCACATGAGTCGGAAAACGAGGTGTGCAGTAAATTTTACTGTGACACCGCGCCATGTTTAACATGTGTAAAGTTAAATTTCTAACCCTCACTGTTCGAAAGGTTAAAAACACGTTGCACGTATTTTAATTAGTAGGATAGAATAATGGGCGACCTTCCATTAATTTAAGCCGCGAGAGGTTTATCCCAATTAAAAAAAGGGTAAAATGGCTTTACTGAAGTAATGAAAAGGTAGATATAACGGCGGATTTGTTCGAGCCACGGGGTCAGGACTCTGGACGTTTTGTAAGCGATTATCACATTAGTCATCGCACATTTAATATTATTATTTGGTATTTAAATATTATACTTTCCTACAGGTGTTCCAAGTTCCAACCATAAGCCAACAGATTATTTCTAAAGAAATTGACATGTTGAACATATAAAAATACCTCTAATAGAATTAATATCACTTAAAAGATCAACACACGGTCTCGGTTCCATACCTATTTCGTATTATCTCTTTAACCATTCGTCCAAATTATAAAAGGGAAAAGTGTTTAGTGATAAATACTTGAGATGATAAGATTACTTATTTTGATAAGAATTCATACTTTTGAAATCCAAAGATTTAATTATTCTTTTTTAATATAAAAAACTACTTTTTGTTACTTTAACATAACTATAAGTAATACATATGCTGTCGCTTTTTTCAAAAACTCAATCATACATCTCACATCGTTAGGGAAGCTTTAGTTATAAACGTTTTCGTTCAATCGTGACTTACTTTGCAAATCCGACTACCACGAATAGATATTTTAAGTTTTCACTTGAATGTATAGCCTTTGGCACTCACAAATAATGTGGCTTTATATTGGTGACAGAATTTTCAAAATCTGTTCAGTAGATCAAGAGAATAGCCCGCACAACCTCACCAACTCACAAACTTTATCTCTCTATAACATTAAAGTAATAAAGTAGCTATATAAACTAGGTATAGAAGTACAGATCATAGGTCAGTGAATAATTAAAAAAAAAATGGCTTACCTAAGCATAGCTTATCAGACAGTGGTAAGTAATTTATATACCGCTAGCACACACCCAGGGAGTAACATAAGTCTTTCGTCCTTGTTACTTTTCCAAAGAAGCCAATAATATTATGTAGAATTATTCCAAATTCATCATTTTATTCTGGAAGGATAATTAAGTTCCGCGCCGGCTTCTCAGTCAAATCAACTTTCCGAACCGGTGGTTATTACTGACAGACCTTTGAGGCTTTAGTAGGACGATTCGAAAGGGCTTGTTAGTACTAAAGTATACTTCTTTCGAATTTAAGAATTCTACTGTCAATGAAAAGGTGATACATACTTTTTTTTTTACTATAATAGACTAGCGCTTGACCGCAGTCTCACCTGAGTGCAGAGTGCGAGATTGTTCATCTTTTGATCGCATAAAAGTTAACATTTAGACGGCCGAGTGGCACAGTGGGCAGCGACCCTGCTTTCTGAGTTCAAGGTCGTGGGTTCGATTCCCACAACTGTAAAATGTTTGTGACATGAATGTTTTTCAATGTCTGGGTGTTTATCTGTATATTATAAGTATTTATGTATATTATTTATAGAAATATTCATCAGTCATCTTAATACCCATAACACAAGCTACGCTTACTTTGGGACTAGATGGAGATGCGTGTCGTAGTATATTTATTTATTTATTTAATCTCTTTCTACCCGACATCGTACCGGATCCGGAACGCTGACTCGCTTAGCGTCTAGTCTTTGTCAGTAGAGTGGTAACTAGACACAACCGAAGCCTCCCACAAGACTTGTGAATTAATTTGATAGCTCCTTCTAAAAGTTGTGGTTAAAGACGTTTATCTCAAAATAAATTAATTGATAAACGGCTAAGACACCGGGAGGTATCTTTGCATCGTTCGAGTCGATGTAGGACTGCGGTGCATCGATAATGCAGTCTTATTTATATCAAAATACCCAAACTCAATGTCATGAACATAAATATCTGGCAAATATGAAATTATAGTTATTAAAAGTTGTATTATTTACCCACGTTATAAATTTAATGTAACATAATATTAATTTTACTCAATGAGAATATTTACAACTTATTTTTATGTAGGTAATATTAAAAGTACATACTATCAACGGCACGTACAAAACAATCAGAAATTATACAAAAAAACTTGAGGATTTTGGACAGATTTTGTCAAAGGTTTTAAGTTTTTTCTTTAAAATATTGAATTTTGTTTTATTTCACTGTCGTTAGGTAATTTATTATACATTAATACTCCTTCAAAGCTTATGTTTTTCTTACCGTAATTCGATCGTGGTTTGTTTAAGCAAATGTTATTAGCACTACGAAATTGTGATCCATGTTGCTAAGTTTCTTTCTAAGTTAAAAAGGTTTAATACCTAGTTTAACAAAGCAGTTCATTAATGTGCAGCAAATGTAACGCCTAGTTCCATTAAAAATGAAATAATGGAAATTCTTTTACATAAAGTTTTGAAAGAAAGATATCTACAAACCGACAAGTATTTTATGAAGTGGCTAGATGATAAAGAGTGAAATATTTCTACTGTATTCTGACCTCATTCTTTTTTCATCGTAATCGATATTACTCATACCTATGAAGAAATTGTTCTTATATTAATAATCATAATATCCGCCATGTGGGGTGCTGAGTCGACTGTTATTGTTACGATCGTCGTTTCAGTCAATGGTCTTCTCGCGAAAAGCTTCGCCCAACATCTTAAGAAGCGTTCGTTTGGTTGTTGGATCAAGGGTCGGATACAGAAGGCAGTAGTCATTGAAACGGCGCGTATTGTGAGGAGGTTCCTCACTCTGGAGCCCTGACCGCCGGTTGCTTGAGTACTCAAAAGCCCCGCAAGCGGAGGAGTGGTTTTTTTTTATAAATTTTTAATAGTTTTTTAATTAATAACAATAATCCTTTATTGCCATACTTTATGGTTAATACAAGATCTTGAATTAAATTATTACCAATTTATTATTAACAATATGGCAAACAAAATGGCCGCCAACTCAGCCTTATGCTGTGCATTGACAACAATGCTCAGCGCTGATTTTCAGTCTGCTCTAGTATCAAACTGAGCGAACAACCGCGTCGACCGTTGCGCTATTATTATAACTGAGACTTAGAAATTTTAACAAAAAAATGAAATGGAATAAAACATTGAAATAAATCGTAAAAAAATAACAAACAAAACGAACACAATCAGTACATATTTAATAGTAAAAATTTAAAGAAAAAGGTGTCAAAAGTTAAGTGTCTTCTTCAAACGTTGCAAAAAATGTCCGCGGCAGCATTGACTTATACGTGGATGGAGTCGCGGAGGACCGCTAGTACATTATATATGTCGAGCGGCCATCGTTTTAACTATATGTCATCCCAATTAAAGTAGGGTATTGGTACCCGATAGGATATTGGTACCTGATAAACTGTGCTAGGTGACGTAACGCCGGTCTAACAACGAGCTTAATGACTATCACAAGAATATTGCTTACCCTGTTAACTTTGGTTGGTTCGCCATTTGTAATATACACTTTACACTTCAGCCTAATAAGAATGCTATCCAAACAGATCTTCTTATGAAAATTAAGCTTAATTTGCTATACTCCGCGAAAAGCAGGAGAATCTGTACGGTGTAATTTATAATTTCTTCAATCCCACATCAACGTCCGAGGATGTTAAAAGACTTAAAAATTGTTCGTAGTAAAGTATTATCGTACTACAGCTGGCTGGAATAAGTGGAGACATCTCACAGGCGTAATGTGTGACAGAAGAATGCCCCTAAAGATCAAAGGGAAACTATACAAAACTGCAATCCGCCCTGCCATACTGTATGGTACGGAATACTGGGCCGCTACCAAAAGGCACAGCACAAAGTTACACACCACTGAGATGCGCATGTTACGCTGGTCAGCGGGCGTCACACGCCTCGACAAAATCAAGAACGAGTATGTTAGAGGTAGTTATGGAATCACTCGCATCGTTCATAAATTACAGGAAAAACGATTGCGCTGGTACGGACACGTTGTCAGACGACCCGCAGACCACATGGTACGAGTAGCCCTGGACATACCGACGACGAAGCGTGGGCGCGGAAGACCCCCCGCCACCTGGTTAACGACGGTCCAAAATTACCTGAAGCTAAATGATATTAACGCGGAAACTGCTCAAAACCGTCTTGAATGGAGGAAACGGACAAGGAGAGCCGACCCCAGAGGATGGGAAAAGGCGCAGACAGATGATGAAAGTCAACATCTCCCGAGGATGCTCCGGTATCGGAGCTAAACGTGCGTACATTGCCGAAAATCTGTTTTCTGTGGAGTATAAGTATTGAAGAAATTATAAATTACACCGTACAGATTCTCCTGCTTTTCGCGGAGAATAGCAAATTAAGCTTAATTTTCATAATATATCATGGATTTCCGTATAGTAACGCCTGCTTCTATCCAAACAGATCTCAATTAAATGGACGTTGTAACTTTGTTGTCATGTGGTGATGGCAGATCAGAATGCAATTGCCACCACACACAGAACTGTGAACATACATCATCCCCCCCCATTCAGCCATTATTGCATGCAGTGCATGCTGTCCAAAAACATTGAAAACGCCTTGCGCACCTCTAACTTTACAACGCTTAGAACATTTAGAGGTAAAATAATTACTACCAACTGCTAAATGTTATGAAGTAGTTAACCACCTGTTCGAGAAACGTGGGCTCTTCTTAGACCAGGGCGCGTTTGGTACCCTCTTAGCTTTAGTTTTAGGTTAACGAATGCAGTTACCATAACATTATTGTTAACATGTTGCATGGACGTTTCAAAAATGCCTTTGATAGGTTCTACATGAATACAACATTTTTGAATTTGAATTTGAATTTGCCCATAGCAAGATAAGCTAAACTAAGCGAACATAAAGTCATAATTTTACCAATTTGTAAATTTGCTAACGCCAATGTCCTCTAGCGATATTGCCATCACTTTCTGTCTACGCGTTAGTGGATAAAGCTGTCCTTATCGTATCTCAAAGGCAACCCCTTAATCGATGCCATTAAAATAGAAACGTTCACGTCACACAATATCCCACACTCGCGAACGTTACAGCCTCCTTATCTGCATCAAAGCCCACTTCTAGATTACTTGACAACGCGTTGATGATGTGGCATTCAATGCTTCGCTTTAAATAATAAATTTATAATTTAAAAAACCCGTCACTTTTATTATAATGTACATTATTCTTCTATTAGGAAAAGCCTTGTAGTTTGTTACCCATGTTGAGGTGAAAAAAGGGATAAAAATGACATTTTGTACGGCGGCCATCTTGGATTTGAAATATGTCATTTTTGACAGCTGTGAAGAAATATGTAATCAGTTATTTTGTAGTGGCGAACATCTTGGATCATAAATAAATCAAGCATGCAGGTTTCCTTACTATGTTTGCCTTCACCGTAGCAAGTAATATTTTAATGTTCCAATCGGACATTTAATTTAGAAGTAATCGCGAATTAAAAAAAAATTAAAACGGTTATTTTTAGTTTCAAAAAGTTTTTTTTTATAAACGTCACTATTTTCTTTTACAAGACTACACAACTAAAAAATATCTGAACTATACCTAAATTAAATGCCACACATCTCCCAAATAAACTGTTCTTGTAAATGCTTTTAAAACCGAAAAAAACGCGGACAGAGTCGCGGACAACAGCTAGTGTAATATGTAGGTTTGTTCCGCTACGGGGCGCAGCTAGCTATTGCCATTGTAACTTCTGCGGCGCGTACTGCTTAGTCTCGCGCCAGCCACTTTCGAGAGCGGACGCATCCATCGTCTCGTAGTGGACCGGGGACCTGGGTAGGTACCTGAAACAGGGCCGGGGACCGGCTACTTCAACGCCCAACGTCGTCGGGCGCTTAGATCCAGGCCACGTGCGCAAGCGCTCGGGACCAGAGACCGGGAACCGGAACCTTAGACCAGGGACCAGTTACTTTAATTATTACTATTAACCTACGAGCCTACGAGCCTACGGGACCGGGGACCAAGGACCGTGAACAGTTACCTGAAAAGGACTAGGTACCGGGGAGCGGAGACCAGGCACCGAGTATTCTCTTTGTTATTATTCTTATTTTCTAATAAGGACAGGGAGTCGGGCACTTTCCGCTGGTCGCCATTTCCACGTCATCCGTCTACAAGCGCGGTCGTCCGAAAAGTATAACGCCTCAATATGATTATCAAATGAAAGGGTTACTAGAATACTATTCGGATCCAACTTTGCCGCCACCACAAAATAACGCATAATACAATAATTTTCCCTAAATATGATTACCAATTTACTCCGTCGCGTCGATGTCGGAGGTTATTTTAATTTTGAATTATTGTATCCTGTGTTTTATTTTGTGTTAATTATTTTATTACTTTAACTTTAATTTAAACGGTAATAAAAGCCGGGCCGTAGTTCTAGTATTGCTAGCTCGCGGTCTTACCTGTCGGGCTCTATAGTCAAATAGACACACTTTAAATATATTATCTTTATATATATATATATTTCTTGTGTGCGTGTGTATGTCACTGAACTCCTCCTAAACGGCTGGACGGGTTTTCCTTCTGCTTCTTGCCCACCGTAGAAAACCTTATAGTCCTTTATAATAATATATTGAAGCAGTTGACATCAACGAGAAAAGCTCACCCTTGCGACAGGCCAGGTGTGAGTAACGCGATGAGATTATGAAGAAAATGGGCTGTCATTTCGTACTGCGATATTGCGTGAGCCTCACACATCGTGTGTACAAACCAACGGACAAATTACATAAGTAACTAGCGAACCGCCCTGGTTTCGCATAATTCTTTATTGAATAACTGTGACCAATTTACACTTATATAACAGAATAATTGAAAATACAGTAATAATCAAAAACTAAACCAAAAAAATTACATGAGATATTAGTATTAAATATACAAAATAGTTGCAAATTAGAATTTCTGGCTCTAGGAGTTTAATATAAAGCTTGTAAATTTGACAGTCGTATTTATTTATTAATTAATTATTAATATTTATTTATCTTTGTAATTTATGTTTATTATTTAAGTATTATTTTGTGTACACCGTTGTGATTTTTAGTGTGTGGCTGTTTATCTGTATATTATAAGTTTGTATGTATTCATAAAAATATTTAGCATCTTAGTACTCATAACACAAGCTACGCTTACTTTGGAGCCAGATGGCGATGTGTGCCATTTGTCGTAGTATATTCGAAGACAAAGTCAAAGTCAAATATTTCTTTATTTAAATAGGCACTTACATGTAAAATATAAAATAGAAGTGAGTTGATGGCGATAACTAAATTCATCAACTTAAAACTAAAGCTACGAGGGTTCCAAACTTAGCCGGTTGTTTTTTTTTTGTTACCATCATCACCATATATTTATTTATTTATTTTTTATATTATAATAAAAAATAGGCCCGCGGCGTCCACTATTTTTTTTTTTAATTAGTCACGTAATAGTAAAAATGGTAAAAATCGTTTATTCGTTGATTTTTATTATTATTAATGTAAAGGTTAATTTATAAAAATAAACTAAACCCTAACCTATTTTCAAAAATATAGGGGTTTTTCGGACCCTATTATAAAAAGTCACATAAGTTTCAAAATCACACTAATGAAGGGACGAACAAAAGAACTTGGGGGCAATTCTGGGTTTAAAATTGGAACGGAAGCGGAAACGGCAGTTGGCAGCGGCAAGATGGCGTCACACTTTAATGAGGCTCATTGTCATGTATGCCAAAATTTTACTGCGTATCGGGGACCCCATTTCACGTATTCACATACGAATTCCTTTGGCATAAATATTGCGTCCGTTTATATTTAACTGACTTAGAAAAGGAGGAGCCTCGCAATCGACTTATAAAGCTCGTTCCCTCAAATGGTTTGTGGCGGATAACTCAAATGGTCTACAGGAGCTTGTGTCAAACCGATACAAAGCGAGCATGCGAGAAATTTGGTTTGAAAATTTACACCAAGAAAACAGAAGTTATGGAAATGAACACCTTAAAAACACATAACACCTATAAGATTTTGCCTCTCTTATATATGTCTATAAGAGTGGCAAAATCTATACCAATCTTTAAAAAACTTTTGAGAGATCACAAATTTTTGTCTCAATCATCTGATGACCCGTGATAGTTCACTGCTCCCTTCTTCTCTTTTTTCATTTTTTTTTATTTATGTTTGAGGATAATCATTTATTTTATTTATTGTGTTTCAAATTTAATTTTGTGTTATATTTTAGTAAATATAATTTTTATATTGGTTAATTATTTATTTATTTGTCTTTAGTTATAAACATTGTTTTATATATATTTATTTCAGTATGCGAGTATATGCACCACCTAACTATTTTCTGTATTTTTATCTTACTTTTGTGGTGTGCAATAAAAGTATATTCATTCATTCATTCATAACACCCCACCGATGTTATCCCCCAAAGATACTATGCTTCAAGCAGGTCGATAAATTTAAGTATCTGTGAAGCACACTTACATCTTAAGTGACATTGATATAGAGTTACTAATAGTATATGTGCTGCCTCGGCAGCTTTTGGCAAGCTCCGTGAGAAAGTGCTCCCCTCAAATGAAATTAAGTGCAAAAAATCAAAGTGTACATAGCGATCGTATTGAGAAATCTCCTTTACTCTGCAGAGACCTGAACTCAGGTGGTCCGATCACGTTAGAAGCACCGACCAGTGCCTGATTAAACAAGCCCTTAAACCCTTGATCTGCTATGGGTTCTTAAATATAAAGTGGTAAAAATACAATTCAATAGGCAATACATACCTTAAATACGTATAAAGGTATCTTAAATACAATACGTATCTATATATTTTTGAGGGTTCTTTTATTTTTATTTTTTTTTAATTATGTATTTATAGTAGAGTATTTGTATGTTTATATGTTGTATATATGTATGGAATATATATTATATTTTTGTACATACCTTTAATATGTCATGTTTAATATGTACTATGTTATATTTTTATTTTATGTTTATTTAGTTTAAAATCCTAATGTTTCACTAATGTTTATTGTACCACCTACTAATTTCGTATGTCATTTTCTTGTATGCCTTTGGTTGCCTGGAAGAGATCGCTATTTAGCGATAAGGCCGCCAAATTGTACGTTCTACCGCTGTTGTATTTGTATCTCTGAATGAATGAATGAATGAATACTTTCATTCATTGAATGAATGAATGAATGAATACATTCATTCATTCATTCATACGTATTTACTATCTATAGGTTACAATTTTGTGGGTAATTAATAGTGTAGTAAATTACTATAAACGATGTTTGTGTACGTGTATGTCAGTCAGTTATCCATTCAGTCAGTCAGTCGGTCAGTCAGGCAGAGATGAGCTGTATTAAATATGCGGGGGCGGTAGCAATTTCTACTCTGGCTACGTGGTTAATCCATCACTGGAACCGACGCGACGTATTACAACGGGCAAAAGCTAGTGGCATCAAGACGTATGTAATGCAAAAATTACGCTCGTGCGGTCATGTCATGAGAATGCCCAACTAGAAACCGCTTTGAATCCGATTAGGGGCGATAGCGAGTCATAACCGATTATGACTTATAACTGCCTAACTAGAAAGCCCGCTCTAGCGCTATTCAAATTCAAATTCAAAATTTCTTTATTCATGTAGGTCTATCACAGGCACTTATGAAGCGTTCATACATATTTGTTTACATAATTGTAACGGGATGGTGATAACTTCGTTCACCAACTTAAATCTAAAGCTACGAGGGTTCCAAACGCGCCCTGGTCTAAGAAGAGCCCACAACAAACTTAGCCGGGTAAATTTATTTTTTTGTTATCACCATCTTCCAGTAAATTTAAATTAAGCTATGAAGCTAGAGCAATTCACACCCAAGCTTTTTTATCGTTTAAATAATCCTTAATGTTATAATAGGATTTTTCTTAACTTAGCTATCATTATAATTTACCAGATTAGATTGCATCCAAGGATTTGTAGTGAAATAAAGAACAGAAGACTCGATATCTTGCATCCTTCTCTTATTACAATAGACGGCAAAGGATGCAGTGAGCTCACTCAATTACAGTTATACAAGGTATTTTATTTTTCAGTGCGGATATTTTAATATGTCATACATGAACTTAATTTATGAAGATATATTTTTTTTTATGTTTTACTTAACGATACAGAAATTAAAAGATAATTATGGGCACCCTACAATACTTCTTAGCTGTTAACGTGCGATCAACGTTCTCGGACTCGGTCCTATCGTCGCAGCGGTGTAATTCCATAAAATAAAGCATACTCATAACTTTTTAAACAATTGAAATTGAAAAACCCATTACTTACCTATCCATGCCACACATTACGATTTAAAAATTAAGTTGAAATAATATTATAACCGATACCGAACCACCAAAAAAAAAAAATTCGCAGTGGTTTCAAAATTATCCTGTATATTAAATCAATGGATGCTATAGTAATATCCAAATGGCTTTAAATTAAGCCGCTTCGTTAGATAAACAATTCAATGCCCAAAGAAAATACGATTCCAATAACAAAAATAGAAAAGGAAAGTTAAAAGCTGTCTTCGATTTCAGCTGCTCGCACATCTGATAAGGCGCTTCTCCGCAATACTAACCTTATAAGTCACTACGTAGTGACAGTTAATTCGGTTTCTAATAAAACACAACTCCGTAATCGGAATGTAATACATCAAATCTATAATATTTTATATTTTTGGATATTTAGATCTCATTTTGAATCAACTATTTTTATAAAGGTTCCGTTGTGGAATATCCCGGGCACTCACAGGGAAGAAATATTCCCTGTGAGTGCCCTGTGAGTGCCCGTGATTTGTTCTTCTTAGACCAGGACGCGTTTGGAACCTTTAGTTTTAAGTTTACAAATGTGGTTATCGCCATCATCTCACTAATTATTGTAATTCTTATGTACCTACGCATCAAAAGTTCCACCTAAAGGGCCTACTTGAATAAAGATATTTTTGACTCTGACTTTGACTTTATTATAATTAGATGGCGTTCTGTCAATTCCATACAAATCGTACCTAACTTTCTTTTTTTTTAAGTAAAGTTTTTTTTCTCTTTAATTTAAATGAGGGTTTATTCAAACCTGAACACGGCAGCTTCATCGGAGCTACATAAAAGATCGTCACTACGGCCTAGGCTTGATGCTCACTTAAGTAATGTCACATTACTAAGATTAGATAAATTATTTGCAAACCACCATTTCCCTATAAACCACCATTGGGAATTAGATATTTTCCAGGACTAAAAATAGCATATATTACTCTCCGTCCTTTCTACTAATTCTATGCCAAAAATCAAGTGGATTGCTTGCTTCGTAAGAGCGTGAAGTAGATAGAAGATAGATCAAGTCTTTATTGCACAATATGTTATGAAAATAAAGCTTAATTTGCTATGCTCCGCGAACAGCAGGAGAATCTGTATGGTGTAATTTATAATTTCTTCAATCCGTATACTCTGCACCAAACCGATCCTCGGCAATGTACCCTCTATGCACGTTTCGCTCCGAATCCGGAACATCCTCAGGAAATGTGGACTGTGACTGTGACGACTTTACAGTTAATAATTGTTAAGTGGAAAATTAGCCAAATGTGTCGCCGTTTATACTTTCACTTTTGTGCAGACTATCCAATATTTATTGCACAAATTAAAAGTGGAAACAAGAAATAACAAAAACAATAAAAATATATATAAGATACGCAAAGGCGGTCTTATCGCTTAAAGCAATCTCCTCCAGACAACCCTTTATGGTAGAAATTTAAGTTAGGGAAAACGGGATAGTGCAACAGGTTAATAACAGGTGATAAAACAGTGAAGTCAATAAATAATTGATAAATTTAGTAGGTAGGTACACTATATTTGAATCCCTGTCTTAAGACAGAGGAGATCTAGTTAATGACCCTAGAGTTAGGGTGACTGAGGCGAGTAGTAATTAATAACTTCGGTTCAGTAAAATCAAGATTTAAGTGAGCCCTGAACGAGTCTTTAATTAATAATTAAAAAAAAAAAAAAATCTTACACATTCCACTATCAATTCCAGTAAATCAAGATTTAAGTGAGCCCTGAACGAGTCTTTAATTAATAATTAAAAAAAAAAAAAATTCTTACACATTCCACTATCAAGTACGGTTAAAGTACGATCGTACCTACTAGATGTACGTTCCGCTTGATGCAAATTACCCAACAGAATTCGCCCGATTGAAGTGAGCCCTGAACAAGAGTCTTTCTAATTCGCTTTAGACACATTCCACTAACAAGTAAGGTTAGTGTACTATACGTGCTAGATGTACGTTCAACATTATGGTAATTACCCAGAAGAATCCGCCCGTCCAGCGAACAAATGAGAAGCCCCGAAGATACCAATTGATTTCCGAAATTGGGCCTATCGCAGTACCCAGCCTGTAGCCTTTAGTACAGTACAAGATTTACGCGCTCGCAATCGAGAAGTCATTTCAAAGTTCTGGCAAAAGCCTAAATTTAATTTTTATACATATTTCATGAAAGGCAATCGAAGCCGGGGGTAAAAGTAAGGGATTTCTTTTGAAACTTTTATGGTGTTTGATATAGTTTGACAAGTTTATTATAACTCCCCTTACAATCTTCCCGGGATTTGACGATGTAGCGATTCTTCTGTAAGAGTTTTTTTAATTAAAATTTAATACCAAAAAGGTATAACTTATACCGATTATATATAGCATGTATTCATACATATTTATAATACTAGTTACCATATTATGTTTATATTATAATTACTAACTATATTTTTAGTACAGTAAAAGATTTGCTCAGTCGCAATCGAGAAGTCGTTTCAAATCCTGTAATTTTATTTTACAAACGTTCTAGCAAAAGCCTTAGAAGCATGAAATGCGAAGTTGAGCTTTAATAAAATTATGTTAAGATCCATTTTACTGATGTTACAGGATTTCGATACTCGAAAACGACTCCTCGATCGCGAGCGAGCAAATAGACTTAGGGTAGAGATTTGCTCGTTCGCAATCGAGGAGTCGCTTTCGCATATCTAACTACGTATAAAAAAAAAAAAAACAAAAATGTTTTATTCATGTAGACCTTATCACATGCACTTATAAGCGTTTTTAACATGTTACACTAATGTTAGTGATGGTGATAACTGCATTCGTTAACTCAAAACAAAAGCTAGGAGGGTTAGCTAGGTTGTTTTTTGTTATCACCATCTCACGGTCATACATGTAATCCTTAATATTAAATATTTAATCATACATGTAATCCTTAATATTAAATATTTAATCCTTAATATATCCATCGTAAAATAGAACTTTAGGTGTTTATTTTCTTTTTCAGAGGAGACCTATGCCAAAATGTGGGACACTCGGGTGGCTGGGTGATGATAAACACAAAATTTGCCCACCCTATCGACATTCAACACAGACGTGAGAGCGTGGGGAAAATTAGGCAAATTTATTTTATATTTCTCTTTATTTTTATATTTTTCTAAAACCAACACTTGTAGATACTAAATAGTTAATAAATTGGTTGACCTAAAACTAGTAACAGGTTTCCACAGATAAGTTTCTTATAAACAAAAAATAATAAAAAAGGTAAAAAAATAATAAAATAACAAAGGTAATTTTTCGGATGGACACTTGCCGATAACCACCTGGGGGGTTGCTACGGCGTCACAGGAAGCTAAAGCTCGCCATGAGAAGAGCTCCAAGACTCGACGACATCGGGGGGGGAGAAGTTCATCAAAAATGCACCCGTATTTATCATATCAAAATATCCATCGACACAATGTCACGAATATTGACTATTAATCAAATATAATGTTGCTTGCTTAATCAATAAAAAATTGAGATTGTGATAACAAAAAAAAAACATCCGGCTAAGTTTGATGTGGGCTTTTTCTTACGAATATGGTTATCGCCATCATCTCACTAACGTGTAATTCTCATGTACGCATCAAAAGTGCCACCTATGTACTTGAATAAAGATATTTTTACCTTTATTTTATTTATATTTTTTTATTTTTATTTTACTTTATACAAAACCTTTCTCCATTCAGTTGCGGGTAAAAAATCCTAGTATGGCAATTTTTATACATATTTCATGAAAGGCAATCGAAGTCTTTAGCCGGGGGTAAAATAAGTGATTGCTTTTGAAACTTTTACGGTGTTTGATCTGGTTTCACAAGTATTTTATAACTCCCCTTACAATCTTTCCGGGATTTGACGATGTAGCATTTCTTCATTAAGAGTTTTGTAAATAAAATGTAGTACCTAAGTACTCAATAGAGTATAACATATACCGATTATATAGCATCAGTATATATATAATACTAGTTACCATATTATGTTTGTATTATAGTACCTAAATTTGTATATTGCGCTATCTCTCGCCTTATGCAGTTTTTAATTACTTTCTCCAGAGGTTTTTGGGTTGAGATTTTTTTTTTACTCCACTACGAGTTGGTAGCGGGTTAACCTGTTAGGGAGTATGCCATACCCCTAATAGGTTTTGCGACATAATACCGGAACACTAAATCGCTTAGCGGCACTTCTTTTTGGTATAGTGGTAACTATCCACAGGCAGAGCCTACCATCAGACCAGACCAGGGAATATTCATAAATTATAGATCTCATAAAAAAAATCATAAAAATATTCATTAGTCATCTTAGTAACCGTAACAAAAGCTACGCTTACTTTTTTGCTAGATGGCGATGTGTGTATTGTCGTTGTATATTTATTTCTTATATATACTTATGCTAAGACCAAAAGGCCCTACATTTTATACTACAAACAAAGTCCACTCTGAAAATACAGAAATAAAACTCAGTTTATATGACTGTATATGACATGTTTATATACAGATTTTTTTACACTTAAGTTATAGAAAGTCAATAACATCTCAATGTCTCTCAAATGTTTTTTTCTGCAGTGAGCAAACCTGTGTTACGCTTTTTTGACACAGAGTATCCTCAAGGGGTAATAACATCTCAATGTCTTTCAATTATTTTGCTGCACTTGACAAACCTTTGTTCAACCGCATCAATTCACGTTTGTGTTACATAACGTAGAATTTCACCAATTTAACAAGAATTTCGTTTCAACGACCCACTGCATTTCATAATCCAAACAAAATGGAACTCTTTTTATTTAGCTATAAAACTCACAACCCCTTAAATTTCCAACTGCAGTTAAACAGAGAGAAATTACCTTTTAATATTCCTACAAGAGAAATTAAACTTTATTTTTAAGGCATTACGGTGGTTTTTTGGAATGTAGGTGTTGTTTATTGTATGGCAAAGACAGGGTTACATGTTGCGGTTAGTCCTGTGATGCGTTTAACGTCCTCTTCAATTTGACATGTTAATAGGTGCTGCAATGCTAAGGCTGATTTTCCATGAGAGCTACGCGAAATAGCTTAGCAGTAAGTTATGTTCCTTGGCAGGTATCTACTGCAATGGTGCTGCAGCACAGAGCTGAGAATGCGAACAATTGAACTCAGGGACGCAACGGATTTCTATTACAAACTTACATAATCATTCAAGTGTTTTTTTCTCTCTGCTCTTTTTATAATTATTTTTATGTAGCTTCAAGAATTGTGGACATTACATAAAACCTAAATTATTATTTAGCGGCGGGCAAGGGTTCTTTTCCAACAGATTTGTGCGATGTAGCTAAGCGGTAAGCGAGTGGTGAAAGCTAGGCAACGATATCAGCTGACTGTTTGCGATGATGCACAGGAATGTAGCGGAGTGAGCAAGGGTGCATTTCAACGAGAGCTACGTGATGTAGCTAAACAGTAAGCGAGGCTAAACTAGGCTACGAAGCTATGTTACCGTTTACACAAAGCTTAGTGTTGTAGCGGAGAGAACAATGGTGTTTTTACCAGATTTGTGCGATGTAGATAAGTAGCTAGGTATGTTAAGAGTGAAACGCAGTAGAAACATCTCTTTGGATGATTATGGAAACTTGGGTAGAAAATCTAATAATATGTAGCGTGAGATTTTTCAGTTATGTACGCAATTATTTTAACTAACTCTATGCCGAAAATCTAGCTAATTTCTTGCTTAGTTACGGCGTAAGGAGAGGACCATCAAACAAACACTCTTACGCATTTATAGTAGGTATAGTTAGGATGAGCGGTTGACTGTTGAAAACTGCACTCCATGGTCTTATATTTCGACCGGCTCCGAACGGCCGGATCTCTGGTCCGGTCCACTACAGGGCACGGGTCTCCTCCTACACTTAGAACGTTGTAGGCCGTAGTCCACTACGCTGGCCCAGTACGGATTGGTGGGCTTCACACGCCCTTCAGAACATTATGGACAACTCTACGTCATTCAGGTTGGTTACGATGTTAAAGCAAGTCCATATTTTAATTGCACATAACATAGAAAAGTTAGAGGTCTGGAATTCGAACTCGGCCCCCGAAAGTGTAGACGAAGTCCTAACCTCTATGTTATATATATTTCGAGATCCTTCATTAAAATAAAATAAAGGTATACAGACATAAAGGATAACTTTCGCAACGATCAAAGCTAATGAGACGCTGACAAAGGTTTGATCCTTCCAATTTCAAAAGTACCCAAGTATTAAGTTACTGATGTTTTAGATATATCAGTGTCAGACCTTGTCAGCGCTATGTCAGGAAATCAAAAAAATAATAATCAGCTGAAAAAACTAATAAACTAAGTTCAACTTTTCAAACTGTATGTGCAGACTGAAAATCAGCGCTGAGCATTGTTGCCAATGCACAGGATAAGCCTGAGTTTGCGGCCATTTGCCATATTGTTAATAATAAATTGGTAATAATTTTGTTCGAGTTCTTGTATTAACAATGGAGTATGGCAATAAAGGATTATTATTATTTTATTTTATTGTACTTATTTATTTATTCGTAATCAACAGAGTTACAATAAAAATATATTTATAAATAGTTTCACTTAGACCTAAGGCCGCAAAGATTACATAAACATAACATTTTAAAAACGGTCTCGGATTTATAATTAGGTATAAATAAATATGTAAAAGAGTTAATAACATAAAAGTGTGAACAAGACAGAAAGAAACAAAAATTGTATTCGTCGCAGCATGTGAAAATGCAATGTGAAATTATTATTATTATTTTTAAAACAATCAAAGTTTTAGGCTGTCTCTACCAAACACATATTGTACACTGTTAGACAGCCAGCCTTGCAACAATACTCCAAACTTTAAAGTTTCAGTATCGACTCAAGTGTTGGTTGCCAATATTCCCCTATTATACAAGAAAACGGATAGCGGATATAGATACTCCACAGTTTCCGTGTACCGGATGGCGAAGAGCCCTGACCTTGATAAGACTGGATATTCCCTTGCAAATTCTCTTCAGTTTATGACTTAAGCACGGACGTCAAAGGTTTTCATTTATATTATAATCTGGGGCCTCTTTTATGATAAGGGGTTATTTTTACTACGACAATTCCCGAAGTGCTATATGTATTGATGATGCTTTGATATTTTAAACGGTAACACCATTATCATCTTTCTGCAAGCCTTAAACCACCGGACTGTAGTTTCCTAATAAGCATTTTATATTGCAGCATGTAAAATATTATCAAGCTGGATAGTTAGTGATTTTATGCTCCGTCCGGGAGGTATACAACGGGTCTAAGCCGAGCGTCTAACAAAGCCTACAAGAGGGACATACCGTGGTGGTTTTCAGTTTGGGTATACCCCCTTTAGAGGGGGGGAGACCCACATAACCTCAGTCCTGCCCAAGGGTCGGACGTCCAGGCCAAATAAAAAAGTGACTTTATGCTCAAAGCGATAAGCGATAAGGCTGCAAAATTGTATACGCTGTGTTATTTTGCTGTAATTTTATTTTGTGTGCAATAAAATGTATCACGGTCCATCGGTCCTCCGAGCTTATTAAGAACTATGGATTACCTGTAACTCCGGCCGCTGTCATTTTCCGATTTCATTTTTCGTATACAAACTTTTATCCGCTGTCATATATATAACACCGGGATCAACATGTGGGTCGGTGCCATAGCGCTACAAACCCTGCCGTTTTTGATTTATTTTTAACCATTTTCCGACTTGGTTATTAAAACTTACTTTACAAAGATACCATCATCATATCTACCCACTAGCCGCCCACCACTTGTTAACTATATTCTACTTTGGTACCATACAATTATTATTATTTTTTTTTTTCTTTATTTGGTTTACCAACAGCTTTACATATCAAAAAAACAATTTAAACTAGCTTATACTGTGCATGCAATAAATAGCGTTAAACTAGCTTACAACTACAGAACAAGATGAAAGTGTATACAGTGTAGGAAGGAAAAATAAATTAAATTATTATACTTTGCTTAAAGCTAATTCCATTGATCTCCGGAATTCGGCCAGAGAACCACAATGTATATCTACAATATTAAACTTGTTATAAAGTTGACATAACCTAGGGACTACAATTATTGTTGGAGGTGGGCGTTAATTGTTGCGACACAGTCAAAACTACTGGAACATTTATCCTTGCAGCATGTTTATTGTGTCAATTCTGTACCCGTACAAATATTTTAAATAAATAAAAAACTAGCCGCCCACTACATCTCACGAATCACGATGTTTTCTCCACGGTTAAACCAAGTAATATTTTAATTGCTCGAAACGCACATAACTTTAAAAACAGTGAAAACGCCCCGCGCACGCTAGTGGGGCTAGATTGCGATGTGTGTATTGGCGTAGTATATTTATTTATTAGCGGACCTCAGCGCCATCTGTCGGGCTGATTTGTGAATCTAAACCATTCAGGGTGCCACCCAAACGCATACCAAAAAATTCATTCAAATCGGTCCAGCCGCTTAGGAGGAGTTCAGTGACATACACACGCACACAAGAAATATACTTATATACTAGCGGACCCCAGCGCCATCTGTCGGGCTGATTTGTGCATCTAAACCATCCAGGGTGCCACCCAAAAGCATACCAAAAAATTCACTGAAAACGGTCTAGCCGTTTAGGAGGAGTTCAGTGACATACACACGCACACAAGAAATATATATATAAAGATTTAACCGCTTGTTCTAGAAAAACTACTTAAGTGGAGTTGTTATTGACACTTCAATATTAGTGTGTACACAGTCTATGTATCTTCTTAATTCTGTACCCACAGGTATTCAGTGATATTGTTTACTCTTTGCCAGTAGTTAACTAAAGTGCCTCAACATCAGAGCAACTTGCTTAGTTACCCACAATCGCACAAAAGCCAATCCCTGATTAAATTCCGCTATCCGCTCTCCTTGAGCCACGGTCGGTCGGCTTTAGCTTATGTGTGGTACAAAGGATAGAATACGAGCGTTGAAACTCTATAAAACGTATACTAAAATGACAGAATAATAGGCTATTAAACGTTGTATACTAGACTGTCACAAACGACAATAGAAGGCTAGTCAACAAGTTCAAAACGAGTTAATTCTTGAAAGCTTCTTCCAAGCTCCCACAAATATGAGCGATGGCTCTTACGATTCGGAATGCCGTTTAGAAAATAGATAGAAAGTATATAAGGCCCATACTAAGCGACTACGTTTCAGATCCGTAAGTCATCACTGGCAACACGTACAGTTCGAAGACTTTGTTCTTCAGGCGATGAGAGATTTTGGCCGAAAAGATGTCGCCTACCTATGACTAATCTCCAAAACGCCTTCACAATCAGATTGCTATTGTTGCAAAGATCAACTAAATCTAATTTTATGGCAGAAAAGACTTAAAATTCTTCATTAAAATTTCATATTTTGTTTATTATGTTTTAAACGATCCAAAAAAGTATATATAACAAACAAAATGTAAAAGTTTCATAAACTTCTATCACGTAATCTTGATAAAGGGCTCCACGAAGCCAACATTTTTTAGAAGAACAACCGATCGCCTTCTTCTTTCAGTTCCCACTCATAATAATTAGAATGGAGTTATATTGTATGTTATTGCCCTTGTTATAAGTTTCAAAGCAGACACTTAACACAGTCTCCTAACACTTACACCACACGCGAACAATTGAGAATACAAGCATAACCGCTCCGGTGAGATGCTCCTGCAATTTATATTACGTGACTGTACAGAAGGAGATAGAAACGAACTATGTTCTAAATTAACAGTCGGGTGTTATTATAATTTATTTATTTATTCAAGTCCATTACAATGTCATATAGATTGCATAATTATTATATTTTTCAAAAAGAATGTCAATCTAATGTTTACATTTGAAATGGAACACTCCATAAATCAAAAGAAAAAGAAGAAGAAATGGAACACTGTAAGGGCGCTGTAACCAGATTGAGAGGCGGACTTATTATTGTCAATATTAAATATTCTCATTTAGGAAGTCGTTTATTTTATAATAAGCTTTCTTTGGATTGGTCGTAAGTATATGTCATATACTCCTCGCTTCTTGACTAATACGCCAGCTAGTGGCGCATATCATAATTAATTAGGATTATTTATTTCCAATATTTTCAAACGGATCAATCGCAAAGCGAATAAAAATTCAACAGTTTTAAAAAACAATATTTTAAATTGCAAAGTTTTTTAAAAACCTCTAAATATACTATTTAGAGGTTCTATTATAGGTACTTTTATAATAAATAAATTATTAATTATTTTTCGGACGAAATTTTAAAGTGATATTAATGAATTTTAAATAGAATATAAAATGAAATAGCGGAGTCTTAGGAACCTTTTAATCTTTCATCAATAAATAATAATAAAAGTTTTACTTCATTTGCACACACTTTTTTTTTGTAGACATTTTAAGGACTACAATACTGTAGTACATTATTTTGATCTACCACTTAGGGCTCAGGCAGTATTTGCAATGTAAGCGGATGTTGTGCATCACAACATCACATTAGAAACCTCTAAATTTATAAGTCTTTCTCGAGTATATTACGCTTGTATTATATTGTTTACTATCGTACCTTTTTTTTATTTTATTTAAACATTAAACTTACATCATTAAATTTTTAATTTATGTCTCATAATATATTAAATTATTTATTTCTCTCAGTATTCATTCTCTTCTGTTCTCTTCTCGGGCGGGTGAAGATCATTATCTACACCCATGTACACCCAATAATAGAATATCATTTATCAAACTTTAAAGGATTACTCGCGAGGTCAATCCGGAGATGCCCTGAAAGTTTCATTGAAATCGGTCCAGCCGTTTCGGAGCCTATACGGAACATACCCACACACTTTCTCTCTTATATATATAGATAGATAGATGCATATAGACATTACTCTTGGATCACTCTATCTATTAAACAAACCGCATCAAAATCCGTTGCGTAGTTTTAAATATCTAAGCATATGTATATACAGACAGTTTTTTTTTATACTAAAGCTATGTAGAGATAGTGATAGTGAAGTGATGATACTTAAAAGTAAGTCATTGTTTGGCCATTCCATTCAAAATAGCGCGGCAATGGCTCTCGTATGTGCAGTCCAACCTGCTTGCAATCAATTTGTACGTACCAGGGATTCAGATCATTCTCACTCCCCCCGATGTCGTCGAGCCCTGGGGCTCTTCTCATGGCGAGCTTTCGCGCTCGCCCCACTCCCCCGGTGACGCCGTAGCAACCCCTTAGGTGGTTATCGGCAAGTGTCCTTCCGAAAAAGCAAAAAGCAAAAGATCATTCTCGCAATGTAGCATAGAAGCAATCCCCTTGAATGTGAGTGTATGTGTGTGTGTGTGTGTGTGTGTGTGTGTGTGTGTGTGTGTGTGTGTGTGTGTGTGTGTGTGTGTGTGTGTGTGTGTGTGCATGGCCGAACTGATGAACCGATTTAATTTTGTTGAAAGATGAATTAGTCGGAAGGATTATTAGCTATGTTTATGTAAATGCAACCAACTTGATCTGCGCCAAAAAATGACGGATTGCATATTTTTTCACAGCTCCCTCAAGATGGATATCAAATAAAACGGAGACAAATTTTAAATCCAAGATAGCCGCCACCACAAAATGGCGAATTTCATTTTTTTCTCAATAAATCAATTCGCCTCTATAAATTTGCTTACCTCGGCGACTAGCATTAAATTCCAACTAAATGTCCGTTTTTATTTACCTCCATTCAAAACTAATTGAAAACATTCGAAATGGAAACTAATTTAAAAACCCTCGCGTACTAAAATTAAATGTTACAAAACATCTCTTTGAACCTATGCTACGTAATGGATCCCTAAATCAGCTGAATTTATTATTTGCTGTATCTCTGAGGCCTGAGGTCTCTCTCATATAAAATTCCCTTTATGGAACCTTCGGCTCGCAGTCAACCATGTTGGTAATCCAATTAACCGGGCAGCTTTTGCTCTCGCTGATATTTATTATGAACTTTTAAAATTGTAGACAAACATATATGTAGCTTATAAGTGGGAGGTATCAGGTTCGATCCCCAGCAAGGAGGAATGTGGGAGGCTCACAGGCCGTTACCACCTTACCGAGAAAACGTGCCCCTAAGCGATTTAGCGTTCCGGTACGATGACGTGCAGGAACCTCATATAAATAATTTATCGAAAAGACTTAGTTAGCTCTGCATCATACGCGGTTAAAAAGATACGTAGTATGACAGATGTAGAAACTGCCAGGCTTGTGTATTTTAGTTACTTTCACAGCATTATGTCCTACGGCATGTTATGCTGATATTGATTTTATTTTTTTGTACTGCAGAAGAGGTCTGTTCGAGCAATATATAAAATAATATAATATATGAAATTTAAAGCAGCTAAAATTATGACGGTGCATAGTCAATACATATTTGAAAATTTAATTTATGTCCAATATAGCAAATTTTAAAGAGAAAGTGGACTGTAACAACATTAATAATAAAAGTAAAAAGAAACTTGTAGTGCAGTTTACTAGGCTGCATAAAATTAGTAATTCATTTAAGGGTAATTGTATATCTTTTTATAACAAATTACCAGATGAAATCCTTGAGATGTCTATCAATAAATTTAAAGTTTACATAAAACGTAAGCTTATAGAAAAATCCTATTATAATATTAAGGATTACATGTATAATAAAATAGCTTGGGTATGAATTGCTCTAACTTCACAGCTCAACATTAACTAGACTGTGAGATGGTGATAACAAAAAAAAACCTGGCTAAGTTTGTTGTGGGCTCTTCTTAGACCAGCTTAGCTTTAGTTTTAAGTTAACGAATGCAGTTATCACCATCACTAACATAAGGGTAACATATTAAATGTATGAACGCTTCATAAGTGCCTGTAAAAAGGTCTACATGAATAAAACTATTTTGAATTTGAATTTTGAATTTGAATATACCCCTAACAGGTTAGCCTGGCAGTAAAGTCTTTTTATTTCTACTACAAGGTAGCCCTGATAACTTGTAGTAGAATTAAAGTCCTAGATATTTCCTTACGTATCTTATGAATAAATAAATTACTTTTGAACGAGCCCTTTTCAATTAGTTTAGATAGAAACTATAAATTTATAGATTCAACATATGAATTGGGTGAAAGACATAAAATGTACACGTCTTGAAGAAATTCGTAATAAATACCGTAACGCGTAACTTTTTTTTTATGAGGACTTCTGCCTAATGGCAGGGCATGTCCAATTTGCACGGACTAAAACAACCCCGCCCCTACTATCTGCCAGGTCTGCACGGAACCACTGGGCATTACTTCATGCCTACCTTCTTCAAGCGTTTTCTCTCTTTTCTTCTCATCTCTTTCTCGTTCCTCTCTCCTCGCCATTATGCTTCTTAGCATTCGTGCATATTTTTGTCATGCCTCTTCACTGGAAAGTATGCGCGCTATCAGACTCTGGGAGTCTGATTGCTCGCTCCCCGTGCAACAGATCTCAAGCCCGTGCAAGCAGGACATTCAAAAATCGTATGTCTTGGGGTAGTGTATCGCTATCATTCCTTTTTCGCTTCATTGAAATGCTAAATACTTTAGAAAATCTGACCGTCCAAAATGAACCGCCATTCTTACCGCCACGTTCAGAGGACTAAAAGGCAAATTGAAAATACAAAATAACATGACATAAAGAAAAAGAAACCTAGAAGTAATCTTTCGGAAAATGTTTATTCGAGAAATAATTGAATCGGTTCAGTTTTGAATGAGAAAAAAGGGGAATAAGAAACGTCGATCTCGTCAATTTTTTATAGGTAAAATCGGTCCGAGCTTCAACTCTATCTCTATCACACTCTACGGTGGGAGACAGGATCAGCGCGACGGCAATAGTTGTTTCGAATACCTGCTCATCAAATTTGTCAGAACTGTGTCATTTTCTTAACTGCTTCGAGATAATTATGGTAGTAACACAAAAGTAGCTCTTGGAGCTTTCACAAATACGAAAAGATGAGCGCCTGAGTGATCCATCGGTCCACCTCTCCGTGGTTCCTGTTACGCTACTTGTTAACTCCCTCATAATTACCGTACCGCGTAACTAACATTGTCCATTTGACCATTAAACTGGCAGAGTTAAAGCGTAAAGCTTCTAGTCTAGAGGAGAGTTTCGTAGAGGCTTCCAAAGGCGAGCTGGTTTTAGAAGTAGCCTCCGTGGGGTTTATAGGCGGGATACAGTTTTTCTCTAATCGTATTTCGTACATCATAGTACCATGATGATAGACCCATATCGCGTAACTACACTTAATAAATAAGTGGTGTTTCCCAAAATTTTCTGAAACAGGTTAACTTAGTAAGTGATTATTAAATAAACTACTATAAATATTACTTTTAAACTAGTACAGTAGCTATTGGAGCAAATAATTAGTACTAAATTCCGTTTCGGCTGCTTATTTCTTATTTAGTTACTGCCCCATATGTATCTCTAAACACGCGCCAAAAACATACTCGTACTCACGCGGTAATATACACGTAATTACAAAAGTGTAGGTACTTCCACGGGCTTTGGCGGGGGTCTTCGTGCATGACAGACGTGTTTTTTTCAGATTTTTCTGTGTTCTCGTTTTGGGGAGGATTGGTGTTGTTTGTATTGTGCTTGTTGTAGTGTTGGCGTCGTTCTTATAGTGGTTGGCTGTTTGTATGGGTGAGTTCTTTTAAAATATTATAAAAGTTTATAATATAATATTTTTAGGAACTTGCATAAATAGGAGGCTAGCTGCTGTGGGAATGGCGCTGGTACTGCGGTATATGCAGTATAGACAGCACCAGTCCTTTCCGGGGCATATTTGCGATAGATTTGGGGAAATGTTTGGGGGGGCGCGTCCACCATGTGCGAGGTTTCCCGCCCTTTTCGTAATTCAATTTCTCTTGATATTTTATATTTTAAGCTTCCCTAACTATTATAAATAAATAAATAAATATACTACGACAATACACGCATCTCCATCTAGTCCCAAAGTAAGCGTAGCTTGTGTTATGGGTATTAAGATGACTGATGAATATTTCTATAAATAATATACATAAATACTTATAATATACAGATAAACACCCAGACTTTGAAAACATTCATGTTCATCACATAAATATTCATATCACACCCACGGCCTTGAACTCAGAAAGCAGGGTCGCTGCCCACTGCACCGGTCGGCCGCTATATACACCTGACATTGGCTAATCTGTGTAAAGAGAAAAAAAAGGGACTTGTACGGTGTTAAACCATGTAACTTAAAACTCTCGAAAAAGATTTTATATCAACGGGTATGTTTTACCCTGTATTAATTAACGCTTTTCCCGCAGCACTTTGATTGGATCCTTCGACGTGATCAAAACGGGTAGCAATCGAAAAGGTGGGTTATATGACTTCAATTTAAATTGATTATAACAAGTGGTTCGTCAATGTATGTATTCATTTACGTACTAGATATGCCCTGCGGCTTCGCCCGCAATTACGAAACGCAGCGTACGTCAATAAATCAATTAAAGATTTATTGAGGTACGCTGCGTTCAAGAAAACTCAATTTCCTACTAATATTATAAATATCACATTTTTCTTTATATATATATATATATCAAGATGCTGATATATATATATATATATATATATATTTCCTGTGTGCGTGGACTGCCAATTTGGGTTGGATTTTACTACCCAAATTGGCATCACAACAAACAAATAAAAGTGATCTGAATACAAAACCATTTTTTTCATTTCACTTCAAGGAAGCACTTGACTGCATTGTCACCTGATGGAAAGCAATAATTCAGTCTATACAATAATATGACAATGGGCTAACCTGTTTTAACGTGACATCGTACAGGAACGCTAAAACACTTCGCGGTACTTTGTTGGCAGGCTAGTAACCAGCTAAGGTCGAAGCCCAGCAGACCAGACCAGAGAGAATTTTGAATAAAAAATTCCGAATTGCCCTTCCTGGGTATAAAGTCTAAAACCTACTCAGATGTCACATCAACTGAAGCCTACTCATAAAACAGCTTCCATTAATTGGATTAATCAGATGAAAACCGCATATTGATTATGAAATCCGGTCAGATAGTAACCTATGTCGAAACGGGTTCGCCGATTCAATCGAGGACCTTGTTTAGGGTTGTCAACGCCTTAAAATAAAATAAATTTAATATTAAACTTCACTTCGTCGTACACTTTCCAATTCGCGCTGAGAAGTGCATATAAACTTGAGAGTTCTGCAATTTCGTACGTCGAATTCGTACCAAGTAGCACTTTACATTTTGTTTCTTAATTAGTTTCAGTTTTAAGCAATCTGGTACTGCATTTACATTTAAACATCGGATGAAATAATAGGACATTAAACCTGAGGCTTTGTTATCAAAATTTTCACAAAAAAATGTTTTATATTTTGTTATCCAAGCGAAGCGCTGATCGCCTAGCAGTTAGACTACGGCTTCACTTTCGATGGAACGAGTTCGAATCCCAGCACTAACTTTTTTAAGTAACGTGCGTTTAAGCAATAAAAACATCACTTGCTTCATCGGTGAAGGAAAACATCGCGAGGAAGCCTCCATGAATGAGGGTTCTCTATAATGTTCTCAACGGCACGTGGAGTACACCAATCAGCATGATGTTGAAATGATCCAAGATATAGAAATTAAAAAAAAAAATTATATATTTACGCGTCTGAAGAAGTTTCAAATTAGTTAAATGATTATCATCCCTCAGATGTGGCAACCCTTGTAATAAATCTTTTTCAATTAAACCTCTTTTGTGAGGAAAAACATTGCCACCTCAATTTTCCCCGCACAGTATAATAGATTTTTCGAAAGGTTTATGAAAATAAAGCCTCCACTTTAAGGCACCCACTAAAGCTGTGTGAAGCCGAGCCTTTTTTATGTGATAACGTGGTTTTAAATATATGCAAGTCTAGGCTAGGCTAAGATTAAATTCATAGTCATGTTTTTAGAGATTGTCACGAATTGCCTCGCCAGGACCGAAACCGGGACCTCCGCTCATAATGCCATTCCCCTCACTCGCGTCAGGGAGGTCGTGAAAATATAAGATGTCTGTCTGTCGGCAAATAAACTTTTATAGAAGCTTTTGAAGCGTACATAATTTTGCAAGCCATAGCGCTATGGAATGCGCTCCCAATCGACATTAGGCAGTCTAAGTCACTTTGTATTTTTAAGAAAGCTGTCAAAAACCACTATAGTTTACATTGAAGACGACTTGTAATAGTATTTACTGTTGTTAATGTATTTATGATATGTTATAGTATATATTAGTTAATTATTATTTTTTATTTTTTAATATTTAATATATTATGTATTATTTTATTTGTGTAATCTAGTTTAAGTATTAGTATGTAGTTATTAGTATGTATTTTTTTTTAAATGCACAACCTGCAGTATGTTATCCTTTTGTTTTCCTTATCCTAAGGTTGCCAGGAAGAGATCGCTACAAAGCGATAACGCCGCCTTTTGTATACTTGTTCTGTCTGTGTTTTCTTTTATTATTCTTCTGTATTTTTATTTGTGTGCAAATAAAGAGTATAAATAAGTAAATAAATAATTTTCTATCGCTGTATAGATATGAGTTATTGAGATGAGTTGATGCTATTATTAGCATAGCTATATTCGTTAACGTCAAACTAAAACTAGTATCTGTGTGTGTGTCTTCGACTCTAATTTGCTAGAATGGTTCTTAAGACACACTTGTCGTAAGTACTATCCTAGCAAATTTAAGACACGACGCTTTCATCCCCAATTCCACACTTTTTAAGATCGTTTTTCCAAATAAGACCCTTCTATTTCATTCACTTTTAGTCATTTATTCTTTCTCCTCAAACTTTATAGACGCTTTTGAAGCGTACATTATTTAAAATTACATTAGTTAATTTCAAACTAAAAAATTTGCTAGGATGTCACTAAAGACACAGTTGTATTAAGTACCATTCTAGCCAATTTGCAGGCAAAGGGCAGACACGACTCTTTCATCCCCAATTCAACACTTTTAAGGTTGTCTTTCAAAATAAGACCCGTCCATTTAAATCATTTATAGTCATTTTTACTGCTATTTTATTCTTTCTCCTCAAACTTTATAGACGCTTTTGAAGCGTACGTTATTTAAAATTACATTAGTTAATTTCAAACTAACAAAAATTGCTAGGATGTCATTAAAGACACAATTGTATTAAGTACCATTCTAGCCAATTTGCAGGCAAAGGGCAGACACGACTCTTTCATCCCCAATTCAACACTTTTAAGGTTGTCTTTCAAAATAAGACCCGTCCATTTAAATCATTTATAGTCATTTTTACTGCTATTTTATTCTTTATACTCAAACTTTATAGACGCTTTTGAAGCGTACGTTATTTAAAATTACATTAGTTAATTTCAAACTAACAAAAATTGCTAGGATGTCACTAAAGACACAATTGTATTAAGTACCATTCTAGCTAATTTGCAGGCAAAGGGCAGACACGACTCTTTCATCCCCAATTCAACACTTTTAAGGTTGTCTTTCAAAATAAGACCCGTCCATTTAAATCATTTATAGTCATTTTTACTGCTATTTTATTCTTTATACTCAAACTTTATAGACGCTTTTGAAGCGTATATTATTTTCGATTGCTGTAAAGATATGAGTTATCGAGATGAGTTGATGCTGATATTGATAACTTTATTCGTTAACTTCAAACCAAAGCCAGTATGGATCTATACTATACCATACTAATCCTAGCAAATTTGAGTCCAAGAGCAGAAATAACGCTTTCATCCCCAATTCATAACTTTTAAGGTTGTTTTTCAAAATTAGATCCTTCCATTTAATTCATTTATAGACATTTTTACTGTTATTTTATTTTTCTCCTCAGACTTTATAGACGCTTTTGAAGCGTATATTATTTTCCATTGCTGTTAAGATTATTATCATTATTATTCTTTATTTGTACACTACATGAAGAATTAAATAAAGAAATACAAAAAAAGAAGCAGAATACAAAAGGCGGCCTTATCGCTTAGGAGCGATCTCTGCCAGGCAACCTTAGAATTAGGAAAAAAGAGGAGAAAAAACTGCAGGTGGTAAAAATATAAAATAAATACACACGAATAACTAAATACTAATACTTAATACATATACACAAATACATACTAATACATAATAGACACAATTGTCTTAAGTACCATCCTAGCAATTTTGAGGCAAAGGGCAGACACTACTCTTTCATTCCCAATTCAATACTTTTTAAGATTGTTTTTCAAAATACTACCCTTCCATTTAATTCATTTATAGTAACTTTTACTGTTATTTTTTTCTTTCTCCTCAATTTTTTATCAACTAACTGAATTAATTTCATCAAAACATAAATAATAGAGACTGTTCTCGAGAGTTTTCATTAGCAAAAGGTTTATAAAAAATATATAACCTTTTATATAAAACTGCTTTATTCCGCCAACATGTACTTGAGGCTTGAACATAACGTTAAGAATTTAATTAATTAAACCTTTAAACATTATAACGTTTGGCTTCAGCAGAATTTAAAAGCTTTTACTGGGAATATAGTTAGGTAAAGCATTTTTCTCTACTGCTTATTAAATATGGAGCAGCAAGTTTGCCTGTAAAAGCAATTCCGAGATAACAACCAAATCCATGCTTCCGTAATCATCGTTTAAAACAAAATGGCTTCCCACGTTTAGTTTCGATCTTTTAAACTACGCATCAGATTTTGATGTCGTTTTCAGCAATAGATAGAGTAATTCAATTGTGAACTATAAATATAAATAAATAAAAATATAGATACTAAGACGATACACACAACACCATCAACCCCACAGTAAGCGAAGCTTGTGTTATGGGTACTAAGATGACTGATGAATATTTTTATGAATTAGAATATACACAAAAACACCCAGAAACTAAAAATAATTCATGCTCATCACAGAAACATTTTCCAGTAATGGGAATCGAACCCACGGCCTTGGACTCAGAAAGCAGGGTCGCTGCAAACTGCGCCAATCGGTCGTCGGCAAAACTATAACACATTTGTTTAGCTGTGGCAATCTTTGTCTTTTATTCTACCACTAGTAATTCCTTGACTGCAATCTCACCTGGTGGTAAGTGATGATGCAGTCTAAGATGGTAGCGGTCTTACCTGTTAGGGAGTATGATAGTCATACCCAGTGGCGTGCACTGGGTTTCTTGCCAGGGTATGCATACAGCAGGAAAATTGTAAAAAATCCTCCTCTTATACGGGCTATATTTGAATTTTAGGGTATGCAGTGCTTTTGTGCATGTATGAAGTGCACGCCACTGGTCATACCCCTAATAGGTTTCTACGCAACAGCGTCGCACCGGTACACTAAATCGCTTAGCGGCACGTCTATGTCGGTAGAGGGTAACTAGCCACGGGCAAAGCCTCCCAACAGACCAGACCAGAGGAAATTCAGAAATTATAAATTCCCAAATTGCCCTTCCGGGAATCGAACCCGGGACAATCTGGATAAAAAATATCAATTTTTGTCCGCTGACATCACGTCCCATGAAACAAAATGGGTACTAATTATGGCAGGCAGTGGGCGAGTTTACACTAACAATCTCAAAGACCTTTATTTCGTTAACAATAAACTATTCTCACAATAATCTAATCTAATAATGGTACATAAGTAATTCATTAGTTCAATTATTAATTGCTTTACATACGTAAATATTACGTAGGTACCTACTTTGATAATTTAATATGCTAGTAAAAAAGTGTAAAAGTTGTATCAGCCTCTTTAGCTCAGTGGCAGAGCACTGGTCTTGTAAACCAGGGGTCGTGAGTTCAATCCTCACAGGAGGCAAAATCAATGTAAGGGAGTCTTTTTACATTTTATTTTTATTTATATTAAAAAGGCTAGTCGGATAAAAAATAATAGTTCCCTGACCGCTTTTCGCTGTGGAAAATCTCCAGAGAGATTTTATCGTGAGACTCGGACATAACTGCGCACTCCCTATTCCCTCACTCTCATAATCTGATGGAAAATCTGATCCGACACAACCGGAAAGAGATCAGGCGCACTTGCTCTCCGAGGCACGGGGATCCGTAAAACTTCCAAACTTCAGGCTGGTCCTAACACTTTCTTGATAGAAAAAATCAATACTTTTTCACTAGGTTAAAAAGGTAGGAAACTACGAGTACTAGGACACCATCACCCATAAAGAGTTTCACCAATGTTCAATTTAGAAGCTAGTTAGAAAGAGGTACAAATACGATATGTTCATAATAATAAAAAAAAACCTTGGTTTCAATACTTATTCCTGAGCACTTTTAGACAAATAATACGGGGTGAGAATCACAAAAACAGTTCCCACTATAAGTCACAGTGACGTGCTCTTCGTAAATGTACAAAAGCACTGCCTTCCTTACTATTTTTTCATCCGATTGATAACGTTGACCTTACTAAATCGATTTAAGGGTCACAATCCAAGATATGTGACACATGTGTTTTATTTCACATTACCGTAGGTACTTGTTTTATTTATGATGTCCCGAATATAATGTTCTAGTTATATGTATGAAGATGAACCATTTTTAATTTATCAGTGTAATACAGAATATACCTACATTCTTTATTTTTAACGAACAAAGTGGTTTATTCGATTATAAATAGTACGATATAAATTAACGTTTAATTTGATCAAATTATTCACAATTCATAATGAGTTATAATTTAAATACGAAAATGTTTCCCTTATTATGTTTTTAACTATGATGTATGCAGCGAAAGATGCTGGCTGTTTGTCGGTTTACCTTTGCTTGTGAAAAAAAATAATATGGGAATTTATAATCTCTACACGGTGGCGCGCAAAAACCGATTAGGGATTTAGGTAGGTACAATATAACTACGAGTACGATACCTACCACTAACAGGTTAGCCCGCTATCAACTTAGTTTGCATTATCATTTACCAAAAAACTGCAGTCCAATGCTAACTTTTAGTAAATTAAAAAATATGCGAATAACTAAAGGTAGGTAAGTATATAAACAGGGTAAAGTAAACAGATAGGTAAATTTGGTCGAACCCTCAATAGCCTCTTTAGCTCAGTGGTAGAGCACTGGTCTCGTAAACCAGGGGTCGTGAGTTCAAACCTCACAGGAGGCATTTGGAAATATTCTTTTTATTACTTTTTATTTCTCGAGTGTAAACCGTGAGGCTTCGACTTTATCTACAACTTTACGTAGGCATTTGATATCGCATAAAACGATAGCGTTTTCTTCTTCGTTTTCAAAATTAAATAGCGCGTCCTTGCGCAGTAGTAGGCGCTGTCTTGCAAGGGAGGTATTCTTAGCGCTGCCAGTTAGAGAGCAATGATATTAAGGTCTAGGTTGGAGCACGCTAGTCTTTATAAACATGAAGGTACTCAAGTTATACGAGGCAGGAAACACAGTTGCCGGGAGGGCGTGAATATCAACCACATAAGGATCCGATTGACGGCCGACTGGCGCAGTGGGCAGCGACCCTGCTTTCCGAGTCCTAGGCCGTAGGTTCAATTCCTATAACGGGAAAATGTTTGTGTGATGAACATGATTGTTTTTCAGTGCCTGGGTGTTTATACAAATAACATTTAGTACCCATAACATAAGCTACGCTTACTTTGGGGCTGGATGGCGATGTGTGTATTGTCGTAGTATATTTATTAAGGATGCCATCGGTGACGGCGTGTCCCAGTTCTGTGGTATATCGAAGACAGATGAACAAGATTGTGAAGTTGCACACTCACCGAAGTATATTCGATAATAAACCCATAAACCGTTATTTGGTCGTAATTTTCCATAGTAGCTAGCTAAGTTTGGTTTAAGTAATTAAAATATCACTTGCTTCAACGGTGAAGGAAAACATCGTGAGGAAACCTGAATGCCTGAGAGTTCTAGGTAATGTTCTCAAAAGTGTGTGGAGTCCACCAATCCGAACTGGGTCATTGGTGGACAGCCTTAACCCCTTCTCATCGTACGAAGAGGAGACCCGTGCTCTGTAGTGGGCCGATAATGGGTTGAAGTGATGAGGTACAGAATGTACCTGATGGTGTAGAAGTGCCTGCTGCGAAAGTATTTGGCCGTGGCTAGTTACTACCCTACGTACAAAGGTGTTCCGCTAAGAGATTTAATGTTCCGGTACGGTGTCGCGTAGAAACAGATTAGGAATGAGTTTGATATAACAGACATACTCCCTAACAAGTTAGCCCGCTACTATCTTACACTGCATCATCACTTACCACCAGGTCAGATTGCAGTCAGGGGCTAACTTGTAGTTAAAAAAAAAAAAAGATGCTTACGTGTAGGTAAGAGAGTTATTTTTATTCTTTTTATTCTACATGGGCGTCTTGTCAATAAATGACAAAAATGACCCCTGTATCAGCAGAACAAATATTTCATACTTACACTTAAAACGTATAAGCACAATTCGTTGAGGCGTCCGCTGAAAACTATACTTTACACACGCCGTCTACATATGAAAAACATCGTCTTAAGTGTATGTCACCACAATCTGTGCAACTTATATGTAAAAAAAAAAAAATTTCTTAGCGGAAAAACATAGAGGCAGCGAACGGAAAAACTACCCTTCACTGTATAGGGGTAATAATCACATAAATATTTACATTTATTATCAGCATACCTTACATCAGAACGATAGGTACCTTTACGTACAACTATTTTGAGAATATATCCTTAACACATAATACTCGACAATAAATAACTGTACCTGAGGCTCCAGCACTTTTTTTTACGCTAACCGACGTTCTCCGAAGCTCGTTCAACAAAGTCTCTTTTAACGACACTTCGATGATCCGATCTGTAAACATCGTTCGTCACGAATTCTCATTCACCCATTGTATGCAGTGCATAGTGTCCCAAAAACAGTGAAAACGCCCCGCGCGCGTCTCTCTTTACATCCGCGGAATGTTGATCACAAACTTTTCACATTTTCCCTTTTGAATGATGATCGAATGTGCCCGGAACGAAGTCATAGGGACCAGAGATAAAATCCCTTTTTTCCCAAAAACCAGGGCCAATTTCCACGTACTTTTCTGAAAGCTTCAACAATACCCCACACGCTCCGCTGGTCTTCAAGCTTCATTAGGAGTGAACGGAAGCGCTATTTTAGACATAATGAAATTTTCATGCAACAGTTTCAGAGATAATTCAATTGTATGCCAGTATGCATACTAAAATCTATTTTTTTTGTGTTTATACAATGTATGCCCGCGACTTCGTATTATTTGTAAGAAGAAGTGAAAACTGGGCCCTCTTTTAGTGAACAAAAATAATGAAACTCGCATCATCGTCACCGAACGCTTTCCGAGAGCTACATATAGGTATACGTTATATATACCTGTGTAGATACTTTTTGGGTGAACAAAAAGCAGGAGCTCGCGTCATCGTCAACGCACGCATCCGTTAACTAGGTAAATTTATACTGCGTAGATAGGTTTACACTTCTGTCGACTGACCCCGGACTGCCACACACACCAGCAAACTGCCCTTAAAGCTTGCAATGATAAATAAAACAAAACTTATATCTACATCTTCTATTTCTAGTTTAACATTAAGAGTCATAGCCTTTTATTTCAGCTGTTCAGATTTACAAGCTGTATAATATTGGTATTTCACTGATACACAATTCTCATAATAAACCTACATTAGTATGGAAGGTTTTGGAGGTCTGAACAAAATTGTTGCTGTAAAACAAGCATTAAATTGTAAGCAGTTGTTTTAAGGTTCACAACATTTCAACATTTTACAATCACGAGAGATAGACTATAATTTAACTGTGCTTCTATAATTCAAAAGTGCTTATAAACTAAGCCTACATGAAATAAATGAATTATGAATTTTTTGTTTACAATTTTATAGCAAAAATCCCATTGCATTGGCCTGATGTGGTATCATAATAATGATAGATAATCTTTATCAAGTACCTTTAATTAATACAAATAAGTATCAAATTATATATAGACTACACTCTTAAAATTTCTATCTAATATAACAATAACATAGTAAAACTACTTTTTAAACATAGCATTTCCTTTGGGTTTTAAACGGTTTCTTATAATATCTTGTCTCTCTTGCTCTTTGGCTCGTACAGCATCTTGATGTCTCTGTTTAGCAAAGTCCAGTTCTGAGCACAAGGTGACAATTTGATTCGCATAGTTCTGTTGTTTGAGCATCCTTTTCTTTTGCTTTACCTGAAATTCGTAAAAAAAATTATTGCTACTTGCAGTAATAAAAAGACAACATATTGGGTTGGGGTCACAATGTTCTAGAGTGGGGTCCCAAGGTGTTGGTATAGGGTCACAAGGTGCTGATTATGGGGTCCTTAGGTGCTAAAGTCATGACCCCACACCAGAAAATAAAGCATTATATAAATTTATGCATATCAACTGCTGTACATAAAGTCTTTAGTTTTCAAATTCTTGTTCTTGTGCCTCTTGTTTGCACCAGCTTCCTGTGAGTGGGTTTATATCCATCCTCTTAATTCCCCGTCTTAGATTCTATAGATGTCCAGCAATAACTATTGGTGTGATGATTATAATCCATAATAAAAGCTAAAGTATTTTTGTTCAATACCATCCTAACACATCCTACCTAAAAAGCAAACTACAAACTATGCCAGAGAGAGTACAAAAACTATGATTACAATAAACTAACCTTATTCATTTAAGATGAAACATTTGAAACATACATACCAGTAATGGAGTAGGTCTTCCATCTAAGAAGGTATAGTCAGGACTGTCCGTGAGTACACCTTCAGCATTGCGGTTAGCGGACAATCCTTTTGAGATTCTCCATTGCTTCATGTGTGCTACTGGGGTGCTGGTGAATGTGCGACGTATAACTGAAAGCAGAAATATTAGGATATGATGAGATTGGACAATTGGTACTGCTCAACGAAGCATAATGTTGATGGGCAGAGCATATACCTCAAAAACCCGATTGACGCTGGAGTACCACATTGCCAGAATGGCAACCCTACACTGACTTTACTGCACTTGTAGACCCGACTAGGATTCCAACTAGGTGGGCAAACATCATTAAATGTGTTCTAGAGAGCCAATAGATTAAAAACAATGCCTGCTAACTTGCATTTGTGAATCTTGATGAGTGCATGCTCTAAAACCTGTCTGCCATGAGAAAGGAGCCCAGAAATAGCAAAGGAGGCGTGGCTAGAGAATTTCCTGGTTGATAAATCTTACCAATCCGGCACTGTTTAGAGAAAGACGTTAAAAAACTAAAGCCCTAATTTAGAAGACAAAAATTATCAGAAAAGTGAGGCAGGTGACCAAAATACAATACTGTTAAGACATCTTATAATTTTTTACAGATTATTGTTTATTATAGCGTATATTAACATTTTTATTTATAAATAATTTAAAATTAGTGTTTTAATTATTTATAAACAAAAGTATAAAAATACTCTATAATAAACAAAAATCTGTACAATATAAACACACACACACAAATTCAACGAAATAAACTCTTACCAGTATATCTAGATGATGTTAGAATATTCACAAATTTACTCATTTTTAATAGAAATATGTAAAAAGTTTATAATGTTTTTATTTTACTTTACTTTCCTCCAAATTTCATTATTGTTTTTACTTTTTGAGGTTATTTTGAGGATTGACCACAGATTTCTTTCTTTTAGAGACCATAGACCAGTACTGCCAACTTTTGACATATAAAGGTTTAAAACAAGTCTTTTTTTCTGTTTCGCGGCACTGAGTCTTTATGCGGACATCACAAATATTCATTTATAAAATTCATGTAATTACAAATATTCTTTTATAAACATTAACCTGGAAAGACAAAGGAAGAAGAATACAAAAGAAGTGATTAAGAGTAATTCATTCGTTGATAACTATAAACGTAAGTGGAAAAAAAAAACATACCATTCTTTTAAGTTAACATAATAAAAAAAGTTAATTTTATTATTAAATTCATTGATTTGACTTGTACATTACATTGGTCTGTATTATAGCCATCGAGGAGTTGTTATTAATTATCACAGACCAGTAAATAAATATTATTTATCATCTGTAAACTTGTCTATGACCACAATGATTTATGTTGCCATCATATGGCAACTTACAAATATTTCGGGTATATACTTCAAGACTGTTTTGTGAATTGATGTGTACCTTTATCGAGGCAACAAATGAATATATTTGATAATTAAAATTATAATAACTGTATTACTATAGCTCCAATTTATAAATTAGTTCAAGGCGATCCGATTATTTTAATGAATATATTTTTGGTATGTGTCTAAAGTAATGGTGGTAAAGTGGGAAGTGTAAAATGGCATCCCTATTCCGTATTGTCAATCGATGTGTGAAAACCCGTCTGAGTTCATTACAGTCGTGTTTGGGAAAAATAAGTGCAAGTTTGCTAAAAATAGCAGTGCCTTAGTGTGATTCGCAAGTTTTCTTCCGATCCATCTGTTCACCATCAAAGAGTGTAAGTAAAATACGCTGTTGGTAGTTATTTCAATGAGAAAACAAATCGATCAATTGTTGCGCCATTTGGAAACTAAGCGGTGCGCTCTAGTACTTTCTAAAGGTATGAGAGAAAAAGATGATTAATTTGCATACCGTAAGGATGCTAATGTGCTATTTTAAAATAAAAAAGTAGAAAAAGTATGAAGTACAAATAGGTAAACAAATAACATTTTTTTCTGTATTGCATCATTTATGAGAATTAATGGAAAATCGATCAATATCCGACATGGATGTAAAACTTTTAAACATCTGTTAAAGGGCCATATTCACAGAGCGGGCTTCAACAATCATTTTAGTTCAGCCAAGATACTTGGTACTATACTGCAGGATGACCTTTCGGTTTTCAATAGCAGAGTTCTGTAACTGAGACTTCAAATCCTTACTTTACACAATAAGTGCAAATAATCAAGAGATTTTGCTACAATGGTTTGGATGTAGTGACTTGAAAGGCCATTAATTTAATTTTGTTTAGAACAATTGTACATAGTAAAACAAAAAGGATCCAACCCTCACTGAGATAGTATGGAGATGTTTAAGGCCTTACAAATTAATGGGGCATACGTTTGTGATAGAGATGCACTGTTCTTTTCACATTCTGACTTTTGAAATGTTAAGGTGCTGTCAGTGAAGAGTGGAAAACAACAATAACTATTGGAACGTACGTTAACAGCAATGCATCCAATAAATTTAGAGATAGCATTGGCTATAACTAATGAACATGAAAAGCTGTTCAACATTTCAACTAATATCTCACTGCTGGGCCTACACAATCAAATGAGAGAAGGACCTTAAGCCTAAACTCACTGCATTTCAACCATAATGCATGTTGGACCAGAATACGTAATACCTTATACTGATGATCTCGCAGTGTACATTGTCATGTATATTTTGTACTACACACTTCAATCATCGTTCAGCGTGTTTAATAAAAGAAGCAGAGCTAGCTTAATATTACATTCCACTATCATTTATATTGAATTATTTCAAGTCTCAATATCAATGGCACCTCACTTTTTGTTCAAGTGTAAATCCAAGAGTTATTATTTATTATCTGCAGCCTGTAAAAAAAATTAGGGAAAACTTAAAGTAATTGTTGTAAAATCTAAAAATGATCGATATATGAATAGCTATTTTTATAGATGTTGTTCCTAAGGTTTTAAGTCCACATAGTCTAAATTTAAAATCTTAGGAAAATAATTTAATTATACAAATTTCTCTTTCAGTTTTTTCCTTCACTGTGTAAGTGAAGGATTATCAAAACGGCTTCCGAAAAGCTAAACCCGTCTGAGCAGAAAAATTACGACAGCATGTGTACGTATTCCTTACATAGTTACTCAATTTCTCTCTTTCTTTACAGTCTGTGACTTTGGACAATGTGGCAGAGCAGTGGAGTTTATCCAGGAGGTTTTATTCTTTATATAATCGTTTGAATGTTGTGCACCTGAACATCCTCATTGTCCAACAGTTTTTTTTTTGTCTTGTAAAAAAGCTGCCATGTACTATGTGCTATTTAATTTTAGTTACTCCCCTTAGCAAGCTTGTTTGTTAAAACAAAAACTACTTCCAAAAGCTTGATGTTTATACTAATTCTTTATACTTTTAAGTTACACACATGCAAAAATATTCTGCAGGCACTAAGCTAACACAATGTCCCAAAAATTTAGTGAAATTAGAACCTAGTTTCTCACAAATGAGGATCCACCCTACTGATTGATGCTGAAAAGCAATGAAAATGCAAACCAGAATGCTATACCATAGACTTTGAAAATAAACTCTGCAGGCCACAGCCTGCACAGTCGAACGCCGTTTGTCAATCATACATCTTTAATCACCTTTTTTTGTAATACATATTAATTAATAATGAACAAAAAACAATCCCATAGTGAATTTTATCAATAATATGTAACTTTATCAAGATCTGTGTCCTGCGGTGGGTTTGATATGATGATGATAAAACAATGTTTTTATTAATTCAACATTGGCGAACCTTTTTTTATTTTTATAGTCATAATTGACGGCAGCACCAAGCAGGTGGCCCAACTGATGTAAAGTAAAAAACCATTGCCTAAAAACAGGGAACGTGCCACCCTATATCCGTCAAATTTGAGAGAGCTTAGACAGTAAGCCTCATGTGCCAGTTATTACACCACACCCATCAGACCCGAAAACAGCATTGCACTATAGCTGCTTCACAGCAGATATGGCTTTTTGTGGCACCCATCGTTAATTGCCTTGTCAAATTACTTTCTTTTAAAATTCTATGTATATTTTAAAATTGGCTAATAATTTTATAATGGAGTTTTGATTACATTTGACATTAAATCATATCATAAAAGTTAGTAGTACATATTCTTCAGTGTACCTGGAATTAAGGTTACGCTATGTCTCCATTCAAATACAGTTGGATTATCACTAGTATTTATTGCTCTTGTGAACTTGTTCAAATTCAAAATTCATTTATTTCAAGTAGGCCTAATACAAGCACTTTTGAAACGTCAAGTCTGTCCGTGTGTAGTGACTCTACCACCGGTTCGGAAGGCAGATTCTACCGAGAAGAAGCCGGCAAGAAACTCAGCAGTTGCTCTTTTCCAACATCAAAAATTTACATTTTATATTTTAACATTCATTTTTCTATCTTGTGAGAGATGAAAGCGGAGCCGGATGCTTCCAAGCAACCTTGTCATTAAGAAACCTCACAATTGTATAATAACCTCGCTGTAATAAATGTGTTTTAACACATTCTTTAAACTTATGGATTGGTAGGTCCAAAATTACCTTAGGAATCATATTATAAAAGCGTATACTCAATCCCACAAATGACTTCTGCACCTTTCGCAGACGATATGCAGATGTCACTAATTTATGACCATTTCTTGTAAGTCGACTGTTTATATCCACTTTTTGTTTATAAAGACTAATATGTTGTCTTACAAATACTATATTGTTATAAATGTATTGTGAGGCTACCGTAAGTATACCAATTTCTTTAAATTTTTCACGGAGGGATTCACGTGATTTAAGTTTATATATTGACCGTACAGCTCTTTTCTTCAATATGAATATAGTTTCAATATCAGCAGCTTTTCCCCATAATAAGATCCCGTAAGACATCACACTATGAAAGTACGCGAAGTAAACAAGTCTAGCTGTTTCTACGTCAGTAATCTGTCTAATTTTCCTGACGGCGTAGGCAGCCGAGCTTAGTTTACCTGCTAGTGTATCTATATGGGTACCCCACTGAAGCTTACAATCCAAGGTCATGCCCAGAAAAACTGTGGAATCTTCCATTTTTAGTGATTCTCCATTTATTATTATATTTTTATTAACTTTACATTTGGTAAAATAAATTCCACACACTTAGTTTTTTTTGCATTTAAAAGTAAATTATTGACAGTAAACCAGTGCGACACATGCGACATAGCACGGCTTACATCGTCAGAGTTGTCTCTACCTCTATCAGTTTTAAAAATTAGAGATGTATCATCAGCAAACAGTACAATGTCACAGGTTTCACTGACATGGTGTGGTAGATCATTTATATACACCAAAAATAGAAAGGGACCCAAGATTGAACCCTGTGGGACACCCATTGACGTAGCCGACCCCTGCGACTTAATGTCTTTTATGCAAACCCTTTGGGTTCTGTCACTGAGATAAGAGGCAACCAAATTTTGGCTTGCCTTAGCCAAACTTGGCTAAACTTCTATTAGAAATTCATTGTCACTATACAAAATCCAACCCTAACTTAATTGCAACTATAACAGTCCACTGCTGAACTCAACCCATAACCACCAAATTGTACAGATGGGTTGTTGATAGCAGATGGTAAAAGTTAGTAGTAGCTCAGAGGACACTGCCCGTTCTCCGTTAAAAACTATGGTTTAAATTGCTTATAAATGATTATAATTATTATTATTATTATGAAAAAAAATAAAAACGTGTGAGCCGTCACGGGACGCCTGGCAGATGTGAAACATCGAAATTGTTTTCTGTAAGTTATTGCAGATATTAAAAAATGAAAAGACAAATTTGTTCCACAAAAAAAAATCCAAGCAAATGGAGATCTTATTAGTACGGTTGACGTACAACCAGTAAATGCCATGTTTCAGCCAATCACCACCGGTGGCGTGCATAGAGGGTTTACATAGGGTATGCAGATGATATAAATCAAAGGAAATCTCCAGTGCAAGTTAAAAAAACTTAAGGATAGGCATTGCAAGAGTTATAAAAAGCCTACTCTTAAGTATTTATAACTCGTACTGGAGATTTTCTTCATTTTATATCATCTGCATACCCTATGCATACCCTCTATGCACGCCACAGATCACCACCTATCTGTCAGCGTACTCTTAATAATGCGTCATAATGAATATACCTGTTATCACTGTAGGTACCCACTTATAATGTAGTTCAAATTGATTCTAAGGGCCGCCGTACACGGACTGCTTCAAGCAGTTGAGACCGACTGCTTAAAGCCGCGACCGCGCAGTGAACTATAGTCATTCATTCGCTGCCGTACACACGACTGCTCGAGCAGTCGCGACCGCTTCAAGCCGTCAACTGCATGATGAAATTCCATCGTGCCGTCGACCGCTCGCGAGCGGTTGCGAGGCATACACCGACTGCTCGAGCCGTTGACTGCGCTAGAGCAGTCGACAGCTCTCCGACTTCCCTCTCCCCCCCGCCCTTTGCGGCCTCGCGGCGTCTGTTTTCTCATTTGCCGGCTGTTTTTTGAACATGGAGGGCGTGTGCGATAGTGATGCCCTTATTAGCGCAATTAAAACGCAAGAACTTATTTGGAACTATAAACTTAAGGAACACAGCGACAAAATAAAGAAGAACAATGCATGGGCAATTATTTGTGCCCAAGTAATTGAGAACTTTGATGAAAAACCAGTTGAAGAAAAAAATCAAATCGGTAAGTAAAAAAGTCAGTCATTTAACACACACATTTATTATTTTATTTATTATTAAAAAACAGACTGGTAACAATATAATAGTTGTTTTGCTTCTTATTATATTTTTAATATTTAAAAGAATACAGAGGCTATGTTATACGGACGGCGCCCTTTTGATTTATATCATATTCCATTGCCAATCTAGTTTGCCTTCTTCGCTCACAAAGTAATTAGCAAATTCTTCACGGATTGTTGTTAACATAGGTCCACCTGGACGAACTTGCTGGGTTGAATGTATTATAGAATAAGGAAGACCCTCAAACGTATCCTCAAATTTATTTCCATCTCGTTGTTTTACGTAGTTGTGAAGAACACACGATGATTTTACTATATCCACTGCGAAATCAACGTTGACGTTGAGTGGTCTATGAAAGATCCGCCATTTATTAGCTAATATGCCAAACGTGCATTCAATATATCGCCTCGCACGTGATAACCGATAGTTAAAAATTTTTTTTTTCTCTGGTAAATTCTTGCCACCATATGGACGCATTAAATTTTCCTGCAAGCTAAACGCTTCATCCCCAATAAACACATTCGGTAATAACGGTCCATTTTATGATATTGCAGAAGGTGGAGGTATATTTAACTTTTTTTCTTGTAACATTTTATATAGACAACTCTCTTCGAAAATAGTCGAGTCAGCGTGCCTTCCATATGAGCCTATATCCACGAAAGTGAACATATGATTACTATCACATACTGCTAGAAGTATTATCGAAAAATAATTTTTATAGTTATAATATGACGATCCACTTTGCGCGGGTTGTATTATTCTAATATGTTTGCCATCAACGGCACCGAGGCAGTTCGGAAACTGAGCATTTTTTTTGAAACCATTTATTATGTCTTTCCATTTATCTTTAGTTAGTTGTTCCATACACATATCCTTCATATGTATCCATATATTTCTGCAAACATCCCTCACTATCTTACCTATTGTTGTTGATGCTATTCTAAAACTATATTGCAAATCCATAAATGTACATCCAGTTGCCAAATACCTGTAAAACATATTTATAAATCAATCAATTATACTAACTTATATTTTTTTGTTGTTACAGCCATGTTAATACAGAAAAAATGGAAAACATTAAGAGATGGATACACCAGATATGCTAAAAAAATTAAACCAAAGAGTGGTTCAGCAGCCCTCAACATTCGGCCATATGCATATTATCAGCAGATGTCTTTTTTAAAGGCAATAATAGAAGATAGACCCGACAAAACAAATAGTTTACAAGAGAGTGAGCACACTGAAATTACGTCCGGAGAAACCGAAAATGGTCAAAATAAAATACCCAGAGAAAGAAACAAAAGAAAATTAACTACTAAAATCACAGATGAGAACGTCTTAATTGAAAAATTATCCAAACGTTTAGATGAAAAAACGCAGAATTCGCGCATTGATAATGAAGATGAAGATAAATTGTTTTTACTATCATTAGTTGGCGAATTCAAAAAAATTAATGAGCATTATAAATTAGATGCTAAGACCGAAATACTTAACGTAGTGAAATACTTTAAAGGGATGACAAATCACACATATCCTTCGAGTTATGGTGACAGGGGATATTCATCGTTTAATGATTATCGTGGACCATGGGGTTATAATACTGGCCCCTCTACCTCTACATCAGTGCCTGGTCCCTCTAGATCAGCAACCGGCCCCTCTACATCAATGGCTGATGACCAAAATTCTCAATTTGAAGACCTTTCATCATGTTCTGTAATGTCCGATGATGTAATTTCCAATATTTTTAATGAATAAAAATTTTAATAATTACTATATATTTTTCTTACCTCAATGTTACTGCTAGTCTTTCTTCAGGTTCGATACTTCTCCTCATAATTGTGTCTTCCCGTTTAATGTGAGACTTTAGTATATTATACAATTCATCAAACGAAGACTTTGACATTCTAAAATAGTTGAAAAATTTTTCTTCATCACTTCTAAGTTCCATAAACAAATGATGGAATTGTCCACGTTGTTCTCTTAATTGCAAAATTGGATGAACCCAAAATTTTCTCTTTTGACGTCGCCGCCGTCGTCTCCGCCTGAGCAGGAGCAGCAAAAGCAGTGCTTCCTCGTCAGAATCCATGACTCGACTGTGGTAGAAAATCAACTGCTCGAGCAGTTGAGTCGTAGCTCGAGCAGTCAACAACCGACAGCTCAAGCAGTCGACGCCGACCGCTCGAGCGGTCCGTGTATTTCACTCAGCCGCTAACTGCTCGAGCAGTCCGTGTACGGCGGCCCTTAATGTTATTTTAGTCACACATACCTACTTAGATATAAATCTGTGAACTTGTTTAATTTCACAATCGTGTGATATGAGCGGTATACACATGCAGTAATATTATGAAAAATACATGGATACAACAGGGGTTGTCAATATTTTATATTAATAATTGAAGAACCTAGAAACAGATTGCCCCCCTGATATCAGAGAAATTCTTCGTAGGACCTGACGTCCCAAAAATCTCTCTCCCAAATGCCTCTCTGTACCTGTCAACCTGAGGCGTACGTGCTCATGTGTCTGTAATTACACTGGTAATTGGCCACGCCCTTCAGACCAGAACACAGCAGATACTAGCATGGCGGTTGCATGAAGCTCTGTGACAAGCTCTACTAACTAAGTTCAGGATTCTACGTCTATTTTAGACAATTTAAACATTGTCTCGGAATCATTTCCTCTGACTGTACAGACCGATTCGCTAGCGACAAATTAACGACAGCACTTGGTGCGGCAAAAAATGTCGACCTTTGACGCAATCGCTCGCTCGTCTCTCTCTCTCATTGAAAGAACGGCAAAGAACTCTTTCCCTAAAGAACCTCTCCATCTACACATGTCGATCGCTAGCACAAAAAGCACAATCTTTGTGATTAAAATGACTACTACCTTTGACGCAATCGCTCGCTCGTCTCTCTCTCATTGAAAGAACGGCAAAGAACACTTCCCCTAAACAACCTCTCCCTACTAGTCAATCGCTAGCACAAAAAGCACAATCTTTGTGATTAGAATGACTACTAACTACTTGCCAATAAAATACAATTGATCAAGACAAAATGGTGTAGTTCCTTAGCGATGTCGCTTATAAGGAGCCTGTTGATTTAAATGTAAAGAATTATGAAGAAAAGTACTTCCTCTGAAGCGTTGACAGCCTAGCGTGTCAGACATCAGCTCTCCTGAATGAATAGAACTGAATAGACCGAGGAAGATCCCGCGGCATGCCCTTCTAAATTTTCGGAGTTAGGTATGTGAATGAATGAATACACTTTTATTGTACACCACACAAAGAAAATTTACAAAGCACAATTATAATAGAGCGTTAAGGTAGAAGGTACAATTTGGCGGCCTTATTTCTATATAGCTCTCTTCCAGGCAACCAATGGCGTAGGAGAAAATACTATGGAAGCTATCGATGTGCGTTTTAATCAGTTGATTTAAAGTTAACAGAAAACATTGAGAGGTAAACTGCATGCTTGAGAGTTCTCCATAATGTTCTCAAAGACGTGTGAAGTCCATATGCACTCAGCCAGCGTGGTGGACTACGGTCTAAACCCTTCTCATTCTGAGACCCTTGCCCTGCCTTGTAGTTGGCCGGTATTCGGTTAATCATGACTCCAAAAAGATTCTGCTCTGCTCTTTAATCTATAATTAAGGATTACCCGCATGTTTGACATGTAATTTTTGAAATTTTTATATTGACGCATCTCAACAAACAATTGTAGTTATACTCCTGCTTTTTAAACTCGAACTTTACCGTATCGTACTAAAGTGTATTATACAAGTCTCATGCGAACTCCTAATGATATCCACCTACACAAGTATATCGACCCTGAAAATGAGTTTTATAATCTCGTTAGCAAAAATTACCTTCAATGAGTAAATGCGTGGTCTGTAACACACTTAATGTTGTCATTATATTGTGAAAATCGATTAAATGCAATCCTACTATCCTAATAATATTACAATATAAATGTGAAAGTGTGGATGTTTGTTACTCTATGACGCAAAAACGGCTGAAGCGATTTGGATTAAATGAATGTAGCCTTTGACATGGAAAAGGACATAAGCTAGCTAGCTACCTTTTATCCCGATTCCTTACGAGCTTCCTTGTTTACGAGCCGCGGGCAGACAGCTTTGAAATGTTATGCATATCACCTGTGTTATGGAAAAGGACATGTACTTTCTATACCGATCTCTCAAATAGTTCCCGTGGTAGGATTAAAAATTGTTAACGAGCGAAGCTTTAGACCCATTTCTGAAGTCGCGGGCAGGAGCTAGTAATAATATAGTATAATGCAATTGAAAGTTTAAAAACCGATATATCGAGCCATTACCGCTGTCAAAAACAGAAATTCTAAGTTTTTAGGTTTTACGATATTTAAACGATATGCGATTATTGTGATATAATTTAACAGTACATTTATGTGTAAAAATATTTCAATGAACATTCTTCTGTATCTAAATGGCTCGTTATGCTCTAGATCCTGAAAAATGTATAGGCAATTGAATAAAATACGATTGTATGTTTCATATTTTAATGAACGGGTGTGATCTAGACATTATATTACGTAATAATTTTTAACTTATCATCATTACCACTATGTATGCCAAGGCTGTAGAACCCACCACGCTGCCGCTATGTGGATTGGCGGGCTTTAGCTATTATTATCGCGTATTAGTAACCGAAGCGACGGCGACCGACCTAATTTTCTCTCTAAGGCTCGTGCCTTGGATCATTGGGCAACACAAATGTCCTTACTTGGCTGATTCTGAAACCCCGAATACCTTGTGTTTTTATTTATTCTACTACAAGTTAGCAAATTGACTGCAATGACTGCAATCTCACCTGATGGTAAGTGATGGTACAGTATAATATGGTAGCGGGCGAACCTTTTATGGAGTACGGTAGTCATTCATACCCCCAATCGGTTTCCACGCGACATCGCACCGGAACACTAAATTGCTTAGCGGAGCGTATTTGTCGGTAGGGTGGTAACTAGCCACGGCCAAAGCCTCCCACCAGACAAAATCTTAAAAATCGTAAATCGTATCAAGGTTCTCGTATTTTGTGTCACCTGCAGTTTGTTCTCCTCTTTATTTTCCTCCCTGCATGGCAACCTTAGAAAGGTCGTATCACTACTAAGCGATAAGGTTGCCTTTTGTATTCTCCTTCTATTTTTTTGTTTCTTTTTTCATGTTATACTTCATGTGGTGTACAGATAAAGAGTAATAATAATAATTCACAGTCGAACCAACGACAAAAACCAACGAAACCATGAAAGTTTTTCTATAGTGGCTTCGGAGTAATGAAATTGTAGCCCATACAGCCTGCATCCAACGCTCCTAGCGGAATCGTCATAAAATAAAAAACAGTAGTAATTTAGGGCTTTAAGACAAAGTGTATTAGCTCCAATTTACATTGGCATTAAATGTTTTAATATCGTGAATATATGCGTGACTAACCGGGACTTCCCGACTTCGTATGATATGAATCATATTAGTTGATAGTAACCTCGGCCACAGTAGACGTAGGACTTTCTACCTTATAACGTTACTAGCTGCGCTACCGTGGTTTTATCGAGTGAATTAGTCGGTTAAAAACGCGTGCCTTACTGCAATATAAAAATGAATATTTCCAGGACTAAAAGTAACATATGCCACTATTCGTCCTTTCAACTATGATAGTAACCTCGGCCACAGTAGACGTAGGACTTTCTACCTTATAACGTTACTAGTTGCGCTACCGTGGTTTTATCGAGTGAATTAGTCGGTTAAAAACGCGTGCCTTACTGCAATATAAAAATGAATATTTCCAGGACTAAAAGTAACATATGCCACTATTCGTCCTTTCAACTATGATAGTAACCTCGGCCACAGTAGACGTAGGACTTTCTACCTTATAACGTTACTAGTTGCGCTACCGTGGTTTTATCGAGTGAATTAGTCGGTTAAAAACGCGTGCCTTACTGCAATATAAAAATGAATATTTCCAGGACTAAAAGTAACATATGCCACTATTCGTCCTTTCAACTATGATAGTAACCTCGGCCACAGTAGACGTAGGACTTTCTACCTTATAACGTTACTAGTTGCGCTACCGTGGTTTTATCGAGTGAATTAGTCGGTTAAAAACGCGTGCCTTACTGCAATATAAAAATGAATATTTCCAGGACTAAAAGTAACATATGCCACTATTCGTCCTTTCAACTATCTCGATGCCGAATATCAAGTCGGTTGGTTATTTCGATAGGACGTGAATGAAGGACGATTTTTCGTGAAATACAAAGTAAACGTTAACGGTACAGTAAACCACCTTTGAGAATTTGATGTTTTCCAGGACCTAAAGTAGCCTATGTTATTCACGGTCCTTTATGCCGAAAATCAAGTTTATTGGTTGCTTAGTTAGGGCGTGAAATAAGGACAAACAAACACACTTCGCATGTATAATATTAGTAAGGTTATAAACACAATTTAACCGTAAGTGTAAAATAAACTGTAGGTAATTGATAACGGAAATTTTCTTATCAAGATTCGTATACAAGGTGTAACTATAATAAAACAGCCAAGTGTGAGTCAGACTGGCAGACTGAGGGCTTCGTAATTTAGAAAGAAACTTTTTTATTTTTAACTATTCTGTAAGATATATATCGGAGGGTGTGTTCATGAACTTTTTGATCTAGTTCCCCCCCACCTTTTTACCATTGAACCGCGGGATACCGTAAGGATCTGCATCCCTACGTGGTCGATATACCACGGACAGCGACATGCAAATACCTGTTATTTTCACAGTCTTAGTAGCGTTAGTCCAAGATTTGCTAACACGCAAACGAGGATTCTTATTCGCATATCAAAGTGTATTTTTTAAGGTATAATTGACCTAATGCTACTTGCTTTAGAGTCGCAAATTCTGTATTTCTGCATTTTACAAACGTTTTGTTAGAAGCCCGAGTGTAGAATTTTAGGCAAATATGAGCTTTAATACAATTCTCAAAGGATGCATTTTACTCCGATGTTTAAGAAATCGACTCCTCGACTGCGAGCGAGAAATTTTGTACTAAGGCTACTGTCATGCCACGTTCCTATACAATGGAGTCTCAGTGATCGATAGCACCGACAGATTGCGGTTGTGTGGACGGCAGTTTTAAAACTATAGATCACTGTGATCAATCTGCAGTCGACGGATTGCCTGAGAATGGGATCCTTAAAGCAAAATCAACATACATACATAGCATAATATGATCGCAGAATAGACTGGCACGAGCTATAAAAAACAATAAAAATTATTATCCGTTTTTCTATGAATCGCAATATCACGTAGTTGGCAAAGAGTCAAGGATGTATCGATTTTCCTACTATATTTATGTAGACGCTTCACTTTTGTGTTATTCTTATTCGAAGTCGAATTGAAATGGCATCCAACCTTTTGGGGCTAACATACTCTCCACAAGTTGATTGTTAATTGTTGATTCTGTCTTTCGACCATCTCAAATTTTTTTGTTCCATTACAAGTGACGGCCGACTGGCGCAGTGGGCAGCGACCCTGCTTTCTGAGTCCAAGGCCGTGGGTTCGATTCCCACAACTGGAAAATGTTTGTGTGATGAGCATTAAGTATTTTTCAGTGTCTGGGTGTTTATATGTATTTATGTATATATAATACATAAAAATATTCATCAGTCATCTTAGTACCCATAACACAAGCTACGTGTGTATTGTCGTAGTATATTTATTTATTTATTTATATTTAAGTTAGCCCTTGACTGCAAACTTAAAAATGTCTCTAGCGCTAAGTTATGATGCAGTCTAAGATAGTAGCGGGCTAACCTGTTTGGGGCATAGTACGAAAACGCTAAATCGCTTGGTGGCAAGGCAGACGAGACCAGAGATAATTCGGAAATGATTCTCTCTGATTTCGCTGGGGATCGAAACCACCTCTTCTTATAGGCGCTCCACTTTCCACGCGCTCATAACTTTGCCGGCAAGCTCATAAAAATAGGAAGAGGAAATGGTAGACATAAATAAATAAATATACTACGACAAATCACACACCGCCATCTAGTCCCAAAGTAAGCGTAGCTTGTGTTATGGGTACTAAGATAACTGATGAATATTGTTATGAATAACATACATAAATACTTATAATATATATATAAACACCCAGCACTGAACAACATTCATGTTCTTCACACAAACATTTTCCAGTTGTGGGAATCGAACCCACGGCCTTGGACTCAGAAAGCAGGGTCGCTGCCCACTGCGCCAATCGGCCTTCAATAACATAGACATAATTATCTCGATTAATTATAATATTTTTTTATTTATCTGAACTTTCAACTTAAACTACACTTGGCTAATTTACAGTCATACATCTTTTATTTTTATGTGAAGTAAATATATACTCGTATATACAACCAAATGCGTACTTCACGTCTTATATTGGTGGTGAGTAGGTAATAAATGTATGCAATGGTGCAATTTAAAATCAACTGTCCCTATCATATTTAAAATCAAATGGTTATTTGTGTTTTAGTAATGATAAAGCATCATTGCATTTAAGCTGACGCGACGTGACTTATAGATGAGGGATTTTCTCTTTCTAAGTCAGCTGTTTTCTGACGTCATTGTGGCAATATGACTAAATAAACCCACTATACGCCATCGTCTTACAATGAAAGCAGCTTGTTTTAAATTAGTTTTTACGCTTAGTCATTTAAAACTAACGTAGCTTAAGAGTTTCCTTTACAAATCAGCTGTTCACTGACGTCATTCTTTTAATATTCCGTCATTTCGACGGCCGACTGGCGCAGTGGGCAGCGACCCTGCTTTCTGAGTCCAAGGCCGTGGGTTCGATTCCCACAACTGGAAAATGTTTGTGTGATGAGCATTAAGTGTTTTTCAGTGTCTGGGTGTTTATATGTATTTTCTAAGTATTTATGTATATATAATTCATAAAAATATTCATCAGTCATCTTAGTACCCATAACACAAGCTACGCTTACTTTGGGGCTAGGTGGCGATGTGTGTATTGTCGTAGTATATTTATATATTTATATTTATAAAAAAAAAAAAATATATAAGTTAATATTTAGCTAGCTGTATAAGATAAACAAGGACAAGGCTGCTTGGAAGCAGGCCACTCCGCTTTCATCTCTCACAAAACAAAAAAAATCTAAACACTGTTAAACTATAAAATTATGTTGGAAAAGAGCAATAGCAACAGCTGAGTTTCTGGCCGGCTCTACTCAGTGGAATCTGCCTTCCGAACCGGTGGTAGTCACTACGAACATACTGAATTGACGTTTCAAAAGTGCACATAAATTGGGCCAACTTTAAATTAAATGAAATTTGAATTTAAACTAGTACACTCAACTAGTGCTCAACTAGCTTAGGATTTCCTTTCGTGGAGACCGAGTTCGAGTCCCGGAGCCAACCGGAACCAATGCCTTTTCGGAGTCTTGTATGTTTTTAATTCAAGCGATTTAAATATCACTTGCATTAAACGGTGGAGGAAAACACCGTGAGGAAACCTGCATGCCTAAGAGCTCTCCTTAGCTTTCTAAAGGGCGTGTGGAGTCCACCAATCCGCACTGGGCCTGTGTGGTGGACTACGGCCTTAACTTCTTCCCAATGTGGGAAGAGACCCGTGCCCTGTAGTGGGCCGGTATAAAAAAATTGGTTGTCTGTAAAGTCGGCTTACTAACGATAGTTGAACGTGACAACGTCGTAAGAAAATACTGATGGAATGGTTGCATTTTTCAAAAGAAAATTTTAATTTTATTTGTTTGATAGATATTATCGTTGCCATAAACAATTGACACCACATTCACTGTTCACTGCACTTCATCCTTGCCGAATACATGTAAATGTATTATTTTGTATACAAGCTGTCCACGCGGACGCATCGCTCATTCAAGTAGGAGAGTGACAGATGTCGAACGCGGAGGCCGACTGTGCCTCTTTGTCGCTCGTTCTGCGCTCTCGCTTACTCTTCAAGCCTTGAATGGAACGCCTCAGAGCGAGGTAACGCCGCATACGTCATGTTTTTTCGTGCGTGCAGCCGGCTCCATCGAATTATAAGACGTTGTCACGTCAAAAAAAAATATCGTTACGTATGCACAGATCATAGTTTAACAGTTTTTTGGCAAAATTATACATAGTCACACCTTTCGTCCAGGACATAGTTTACTTTTATTCCGGGAAAAGTCGCGGGATTTTCAGCAAACCGCAAACGCGTAAGAAGTCGCGGGCAATAGCTAGTAAGAAACATAATATTGCTACCTACATAGGGTATTAAGAACCGACTTACTTTCTACAGTATTAGGAGCGTGACATGACCGGATTCGATTTCAGTAGAGATTTATGCGACGTTGCAATTTGCAATTTTCTAACACAATTTTTTTTTAACATTATGGAAAACTGTCTTTGCTGATTCCGCACGCTTAAAACGAACATAGCTTACAAAGCTTAGAGGTGCTGCTGAGATTCGAACTCGGCCCCCCTAAAGTGAAGTCGAAGTCCAACCCACTGGGCTATCATACCTGTTTTTTACCCCATGAAAATATTACCTTGCTTTTCGAGACCAAAAGTATGCTATGTCGTATGTGTCAAGTTCCTAGAATAAGAAGGGGTTTATTGTTGAAGAGCTAGGCCGGGGAAGTACTATCGCAGTTCTTATTTCCGCTGCCAAGCAGCATTTCTGTGTATTGTTTCCGGTTTAAAGTACGCGGTGTAATGACATCCTCAGATTGATGCACACAGGGCGGTAGTTTACAGGACGTGTTCCTTGCATGCCCCGCGAATGCCATGCAGTTTCTGTTTTTATGCGATTGTTTCACTTAACTGGCAATTCTAAATTCAAAATTCATTTATTTCAAGTACGTCTGTTTGTAGTGACTCTACCATCGGTTCGGAAGGCAGATTCTAACGAGAAGAAGCCGGCAAGAAACTCAGCATTTGCTCTTTTCTAACATAATTGTACAATATAACAATCATTGTTCTATCTTGTGTGAGATGCAAGCGGAGCCGGATGCTTCGAAGCAACCTTGTCATTAAGAAATTCATCAATTGTATAGTAACCTCGCTGTAATAAATGTGTTTTAACATATTCTTAAAATTTATGCATTGGTAGGTCCAAAATTACCTTAGGAATCATATTATAAAAGCTTATACTCAATCCCACAAATGACTTCTGTACCTTTCGCAGACGATATGCAGATGTTACTAATTTATGACCATTTTTTGTAAGTCGACTGTTTATATCCACTTTTCGTTTATAAAGACTAATATGATGTCTTACAAATACTATATAATTATAAATATATTGTGAAGCTACAGTAAGTATACCTATTTCTAATAGCTAATGCCTATTTCGAATTTATAATCTCAGTATGGATATGTATCTATTGCACTAAAGAAGGACACACAGCCGTAAGTACTGCTCGTATTTCCTATACAACTTAGTTATTACATACAGGCTAACGGAAACAGTATTTACTATGGCTTCGCGAAACTCGGTCATTTGACTCTTATTCCTAACCAACGACAACGTCACATTATCTTGCACTTCGATTGGATACTAACAGATGACCCAATTTCGTCGCTGCCGATTATGGAACATGGTCGGACCGAACTTAAAATGGATGTGCTTCATAAAACCTAATACATGTAGGATGGGTTTGTTTTTATTTTCTAGTGGCGTTTGAAAGCCAGTTTTATTAAGGCTTACGAATTTTTTGCAACACTTTTACTTCAGTCTCCTTTCACCTCTGCTTACACAATAAGACTAATTTCTTCAAGTAACTATTATTGCTTAACATAAACCATGCATTAAAAACATAACCTAAATTATAGTGTTTAATGGTAGTTACGAGTATCTTTTGAAAAAAAAATATTTCTGTTACACACCGCGATCGTTATTTATTCAAATCACAGACTAATTGTATAGATATTAATGATAAAAGATTGATAAAAACTAGTTGAAGAAAACATTGTTAAGAATTATTGTAAAACATAAAATCGTATCAAATATCATTATCGAACTATTACCGGCTCACTACAGGGCACGGATCCACTGTCAGAATGTATAAAGGCTTTAGTCCACCACGCTAGCTCAGTACAAATGGTTAGACTTCACACGCCCTTGAAGGCATTATAAGGAACTCTTAGGCTTGCTGGTTTTGTCACGATGTTTTCCTTTACCGTTAAGCCAGTAATATTTGTTGCTTGAAACGTACATAACTGGAAAAACTTAGAGCTGCGTGCCAGATAACGTAATTGGTAAAAAAAGAGGCCGAATCACTAAGCTATCACCGATTTAAATTGTTAAATCTTACAAAATTATATCTTCATTTCGTATATTAAAATACTAAACAATTTGCGATTTACGTGTATAATTGTACTTTTGTTGTTATGCAATTCAGTCGGAACGATCATGTTCGGCACCCACCGAATTGGTTCGTCTGTTGATACCATTTGAACTGTACTTACTGTAGCTTAGTTCCCAGTACGCATGTGTGGCGTAAACACACCCATTTCGCTACAGGAATTTAGCCCGTAAAACAAAGAAGCTAATGCTACAATCGCGAACAACATACGTCAGCATTTTCTATTATATACTATATCCTGAGATATGGACTCTTTCATTCAACGATTTAGTTCGCAGTTAGCTTTGGCACGTCGCGGATCTGTATTTTTTTTTTTAGTACAAGTGCCACGTTAATTTGATAAACGTCGATAGTTCACATGTAATTAGCGGACAGTGAAGGTCTCAGACGAGTGTGCCGGAAACACATTTAACATCCCATCCCACGCATTTTAAGTCGGATCGAACAGTACTTATCCACCTGTATTTTCTTTGGCCGGATATTGAAAGCAAGCACGTCGTTGGGTCCGTTCAGAGCATGCTTCTGTTCTCCGAAAATAATACGATACTGTTTTTTTTTAATCTGGTCTCGCTCAGGAGTTATGTTTGCATCACCATATTACAGGTGTTTTAATTCGTACACGAAAATAATATGAAAACCTTTTATTTTTATCGGTCAAAATTGATGCGCGCGCATTATGACTGCGTAGTATTTCTGTTTGCTGTCATTAAAGAAGCATATGTTACTCTTCGATTAAGAAGATCACGAATGTGCATGCATGTGACGTCATTGGCAGAGTGCTGAGCGCTGCGGTCTTACAAATGGAATACCGGTTTCGATTAGGGGCAATTTGGGAATTGGGAACTTCAGAAGATGCCGCGTACAAAACACGTAGGCCTCTACGGGTTTAATCTAACTGCCATACCACTAAAAGATTATCCCTCAGGTTGTCTTTCCACTTTATCACTTGATATTGGAGTCAAGGTCTAATTTTGTCTGGTGGGAAGCTTTGACCGTGGCTAGTTACCACCCGACAAAGACGTGCCGCTAAGCTGTATAGAGTTCCGGTGCGATTTCACGTAGAAACCTATTATTGATATGACTACCATACTCCCTAACAGGTTAACCCGCTACCATCTTAGACTGCATCATCACTTACTACCAGGTGATATTTCAGTCAAGCGCTAACTTGTAGTGGTAATAAAAAAGGTAATCCTTCGGGGCCCACATGCATGTCTCATCGTTCCTTTTGTATCGTCACTATTCATTAAGAATCAAATTAAAAGACGTACGAGTATAATAATAAAACAGCAGACAAACAAACTAAAGCTTCTATAATATTTTGGGTAATCCTTATTTGATTAAAAACTAGTAATAAAATTAAGCTCGATAACCTAATGACCAAAAAAAACGCCTACCGATGGTTTATGACATTTAAAGTAGATAGGCGTTGGAATAATTAAAATATCACTTGCTTCAACGGTTAAGGAAAACATCGTGTGGAAGCCTGCATGCCTGAGGGTCCCACATAGTGTTGTCCACACACTGGGCCAGCGTGGTGGACTATGGCCTTAACCCCTCCTCATTGTGGGATGAGACCCGTGTTCGGTAATGGGTTGATATGATTATATCACACACATACAATCAAATGCAAAAAACACAAACACACATAAGCAAACACGCGCTAAGCACTCACTATACATAGTATTTAGGTACACACTACATAATTTAATTCCGGAATAAAAAAGTATGATGGCGTTCATTATACTTTTTTATTCCGGAGTGGGTGAAAAGCAATCTGGAAGCATGCCAATTTGCAAGGATTTTCTTATTGTAAATAAATTTTTAGTCTTGTTAAGATTTTTCCGCAAGTTCAGAATTTTTCCGCAAGATCCATTAAAGTTTTTTATGATTTATCTCGCCTAGGATTTACATCAGATAGACGCAAAAAGTCACCCAAGGTAACTCCGACTGAGACCTCACGTTGCTCTTTTAATAAAACTTGATTTTGATAAGAGCCAAAGATTTGTTAAATTAAAAGTTACTTTAGTCGGTATTGGATTTGTATAATATGAGACCGTGTTAATTATTATCAGTGGTTTTTTTATGTTTTTATCATCTAATAGTCAACGATGTCCGAGAACAAAGGTATAATAAAGTTTTTTTGCACGTACATACTTCTATTGTATGGCCGCATTGTCTACGCTTATAGCAAAAATTCTCACGACAATACCACTCATTATTGAATTTGCGTTCATTGCAGATCAATCGCAGGGCGGCGGTTACCCGCAAGGTGGTTACCCTCAAGGCGGCTACCCCCAGGCTGGTTACCCCCAGGCTGGTTACCCCCAGGCTGGTTACCCGCAGGCTGGTTACCCTCAAGCAGGATACCCTCAAGGGGGGTATCAACCACCACCACCGCAACCCGGTTTCCAACCTAGCGGATATGGAGAGGGTTTTGGGGTAAGTTGACAAACCGTGGTTATCAATCTACATTCTAAATAAATAAATATACTATGACAATACACACATCGTCATCTAGCCCCAAAGTAAGCGTAGCTTGTGTTATTTGCACTAAGATAGCTGATGAATATTTTTATGAATATAATACACATAAATACTTATAATATACATATAAACACCCAGAAACTGAAATACAAGGTCGCTGCAAACTGCGCCAATCGGCCGTCAATTTAGTTTACAATAAACTATTTTTTTTTATAATAAAAACCTGTGAGTCCAGTGATTATTAAATTTTTTGGGTTTCTTTTATATTTACTTAATATGATAAAGCTGAAGAGTTTCTTTATATTATATTTAATCGTGCTTATCTCAGGAACTTAAACTCTGATAGCCCCTTTTTATCGAAGAAGGTATTAGGTTATAGGCTATATCCCATTATGCTACAACAAGTAGAGATAAGCACAAAGTTTGTGACGTGTGGGGAAACGAAAGTATGAAATCTGGTAATGCTTTCAACAACACGTTAATTTAAAGCATAAATGGTAGTGTTTGTGCAATCAGTTCCCGACGAACAGTTGACGAGTACAGACGCAAAAATTATAATCTCCAGTAAAAAGAGTCCTTAAGATGAAAGTGTATGTACGCGTAAGTGTAAATAAAATACAATAAGAAATACAAAAGAAATCTATCTTGCCAGTGAGGAGTTACGGTTCTGACACGTGTTCGGTTACTGTGCGCCTCATGAAAGTCTCAGAGTTACTCAGCGGGCGATGGAGAGATCTATGCTGGGAGTATCTCTATGTGATCAAGTCAGAAATGAGGAGATCCGTAGAAAAATTGTCTGGCAGGTTTTGGCCGTGGCTAGTTACCCCCGTACCGACAAAGACGTGACTATGACGTATGACTACCATACTCCCTTACAGGTTAGCCCGCTACCATCTTAGACTGCAATCTACCAGGTGAGATTGCAGTCAGGGCCAACAATTGCCACCAAATTCTAATAAGCCCAGTGAGGTACTAATTTCCTGACTAATTAAGGGACATTTGACCCGATCCCGGTATCTCACCCCACTCACTTTTTAACAAGGCAGGTTGCCTTGTTACACCATTAAAGTTGCCGAATCTAGTCGGCTTTATTTTGACATAATGTTAAAACACTTTTGTCTAACTTTTCTCTTAAAATATGTATAAATACGGAGTGGATTTAGTCGAATATGAGAAATGTAAGTACTTGGAAAAGGAAGTGAATGACATTAAACAGAACTAAGTTGTATGTTTTTTAATAATGACTAATACTCGGTGTAGAGAAATTATTAAAATGTCCAATAAGCAACGTATGTTTCCGTTTTCGCTAAGCTATTTAGCAGGCCTATTTTCTATCTCAGTGGATAACTACGTTAGAAACAATAAAGTCAGTTTAGTTACCAACCCAAAATAAAATGTCATACCGGTTGGCTACTGATAACAGAATGCAAAGTTAGAGTTTGACAGCCGTATGAGGGCGCTTTCTAGCAGGCCTATTTTGGATCTAGGTGGATATTAAACTACGTTACAAATTATTAAATGACGGCCGATTGGCGCAATGATCAGCGACCCTGTTTTCTATGTCCAAGGCCGTGGGTTCGATTTCCACAACTGCAAAATGTTACTGTGATGATCATGAATGTTTTTCAGGGTCTGGGTGTTTATCTGTATTTTATGAGTATTTATGTACATTATCATACAGTCATCTTATACCCATAATACAAGCTGCGCTTACTTTGGGGCGATGTGTGTATTGTCGTAGTATTTTTTTTATTTTTTTTTAACCCAAAATAAGCTGCCCTAACTAACTAGTCATCTTGGTTGGCTAATCTATTGACGTTAAAAACTTTCCACAGCGGCTAGCTAAATTTGGTTTCAACTTAGATACAGAATTAGCTTACTGATTTTTACAATGGATAGTATATCTATAAAGTACTATAAAAAAGGTGTGAAATGATATTCAATGTAATAGTAATATATATACAGTAGGTACATTACATAAAACTACTACTAGCTAGCTACGCTAGCTATTCATTAACTATTTTGATGCGATGTGAAAAAAATCCTAAGCTCGATCAGAATAAAGAATAATATAAGTACATAGTTTTATTTTAACCAATTAAAAAGTGAAGCCTTATTGTTTTCATTTTCTAGTGACACCATGGAATTTTATATGCATTTGCATTTCATGTCGTGCCCCTCTTCTATATTTAATTCTCTGTTTGCAGCAACCACCTTACGGGGGTCCAAACAGCAGTCTCGGGGAAGATGGCGACGTCAAGGGGTTCGATTTCAACGAACAGAGCATCCGGAAGTCTTTTATTAGAAAGGTAAGACATTTAATGTATATTTCTATAATTTGCAAATACTAGATCAAACCGTTCCATAACCGTTTCATTCACGTGGTCACTGTGATGCCTACCGTTAATGCGAGCGGTCAATCAACCCAGTCATCGCTCACACAAGGAAACTGCTCATTATGAATTCATTAGCTCTGATATAATCCTCAAATTTTAACTCGTTGTTGTTGTTGGTAACGATTTACTGACGAAACCGTTTGTTGGGTAATGAATCGGTCCAGTTATTATCTTTTTGTAAAAATAAACCCGCAAACTCGCACTGGACTAGCTTGGTTGCTCTAAACGATTTATATGAAACCGATTTCTTGCGCTTATTCATGGTTATCCCCACCGTGATGCTAATGCGAGCGGTCAATCAACCCAGTCATCGCTTTCACTCATTAACCTGATTTCTTACTGTATTCAAATATTACTGGTAATAGCTGTAATAGCGAACAATTGATTTACGAAACCAATTGTTGTGTAATTAATCGGTTAAGGTTATCCCTATGTTAAAATAAACCCGCAAACTCGCATTGGACTAACTTCGTTGGTTTAAAATCCGTCTTTGCATTGGGCCGACAATAAAAGTCAAATATTTCTTTATAAAAATAGGCACATATATGTATGGCACGTTGATGCGTACTTTACATTTAAAATATGACATAGAAGCGAGTTGATGACGATAACTAAATTCGTCAACTTAAAACTAAAGCTACGAGGGTCCCAAACGCGCCCTGCAGGGCTAGCACGGGCGGGAGTTAAAAATTATATCCCCCGATTATATCCCCTAACGAGGGTTATAATTAACGTGTCCATCTCCTAAGTCCCGGGAACATGGAATAGGAGAAGTTTACCTTCGTTTATTATTACACATTAATATTATTTGGATATATTATTTCGACTTGGGCACCAGTGCTCTAAGATATGTTAAAGCTGTGGGAGAAGATAAATTTTTATCCTTTCTGAGAAGAAGCCTCTTAGAAGGTTGTTTTGTTTTTGTTATTACCATCTCACATTGTCATTTAAAAGTAGACTAATATTGTTTTTTAAAGTACTTTGTGATGAATGATCACGTGTATTGTATTTTACTCTTCTTTTTTTTGATAATTATTTGTACGTTGTTGTAAGAATTTATAGTGGTCGAAAAAGCAGATTATTAATATTATTATTTGTTCCAGGTGTACTCCATACTGATGTGTCAGCTGCTGGTGACGCTAGCTTTCATCACCCTGTTCGTGTACCACGAGCCGACCAAACTCTGGGTTCGCACCCACACCTTCATGTTGTGAGTACACACCGCTGACATTCTTGTTCTATTCTCTTAGTCACCTCGTACGACACCCGCAGACGGTCAAAACTGTAATCTTATCTGCCGTCACCGCACAGCACATATAATAATAATAATATTGAAAATGTACTACGACAATACACACATCGCCATCTAGCCCCAAAGTCTAAGTCAAAGTCTAAGTGTAGCTTGTGTTATGGGTACTAAGATGACTGATGAATTATTTTTATGAATAACATACATAAATACTTAGAATGTACATATAAACACCCAGACACTGAAAAACATTCATGCTCATCACACAAACATTTTCCAGTAGTGGTTTTCGAACCCTCGGCCTTGGGCACAGAAAGCAGGGTCGCTGCAAACTGCGCCAATCGGCCGTCAAATATGTTAATATGTTCAAATTCAAAATTCAAAATTCATTTATTTCAAGTAGGCCTAATATAAGCACTTTTGAAACGTCAAGTCTGTCTGTTTGTAGTGATTCTACCACCGGTTCGGAAGGCAGATTCTACCGAGAAGAAGCCGGCAAGAAACTCAGCAGTTGCTCTTTTCCAACATCAACAATTTACATTTTGCATTTTAACATTCATTTTTCTATCTTGTGAGAGCTGAAAGCGGAGCCGGATGCTTCCAAGCAACCTTGTCATTAAAAAATTCATCAATTGTATAGTAACCTCGCTCTAATAAATGTGTTTTAACAAATTCTTTAAACTTGTGCATTGGCAGGTCTAAAATCACCTTAGGAATCATATTATAAAAGCGTATACTCAATCCCACAAATGATCCCTGTACCTTACGCAGACGATATGCATATGACACTAATTTATGACCATTTCTTGTAAGTCGACTGTTTCTGTCCACTTTTTGTTTATAAAGACTAATATGTTGTCTTACAAATACTATATTGTTATAAATATATTGTGAAGCTACAGTAAGTATGCCTATTTCTTTAAACTTCTCACGGAGGGATTCGCGTGATTTAAGTTTATATATTGACCGTACAGCTCTTTTCTGCAATATAAATATAGATAATGTTTATGTAATATGTTAATGTTCTTCCTTATGTGTTGTTTTTTTCCCAAATAAAAAGATTTATTATTATATATGGTAACATTTAAGCTTTTTAAGCTTTCATACATAAACTTTGTAATTGCCAGTGGTAGGTCTGCGTGAATTTAAAATTTTTGAATTTGAATACTTTTTGAATTGAACTTTAACTATTTTCCCACTCAGCTGGATCGCTTTCGCCATAATGCTGGTGTGTCTGATCGCCATGGCGTGCTGCGACGGTGTGCGGCGCCAGGCTCCAATGAACTTCATCTTCCTGGCCATATTCACTGTCGCTGAGAGCTTCATGCTTGGAGTTACCAGCAGCATGTACCAGAGCGATGCGGTAAGGGACTGCTGAAGCCACTAACACCACAAAACCGCTATAAACTTCATAGCTTAATATTAATTGACTTTGAGATGTGATGAGCAGAAGCAAAAATAAAATTGTTCTGCAGTTTACTAGGCTACACAAAATTGCAAATTCATTCAAGGCCAATTGTGTTTTATTTTATAACAAATTACCGAATGAAATCTTTGAGACATCTCTCAATAAGTTCAAAAGTTTATATAAAACGTAATCTTACAAAAAATCCTATTATAATATTAAGGATTACTTAAACGATATAAAAGCTTGGGTGTGAATTGCTCTAGCTTCATAGCTTAGTAAAAATTTACAGTGAGATGGTGATAGCAAAAAAAAAATTACCCGGCTTAGTTTGTTGTGGGCTCTTCTTAAACCAGCGCGCGTTTGGAACCCTCTTAGCTTTAGGTTCAAGTTGGCGAACGAAGTTTATCACAATCCCCTTACAATTATGTAAACATATATGTATGAAGTATGAACGCTTCATAAGTGCCTGTGATAGGCCTACATGTATAAAGAATTTTTGAATTTGAATTATGTATGAATGCTTCATAAGTGCCCGTGATATACATTGAATTTTGAATTTTCTATTAAAAGCCTAAGTGCTACTAAAAAAAGGGTTGCTATTCGGGACCATAATGAAACCGGTCGGTCATTCTTACAAACGTTTGTAACTAGAATTTAGATAGCGGAGCGGAGCGGTGATTGCCCAGTGGGTGGGAGCTCGACTTCACTTTCGGGTGGCCGAGTTCGAATCCCAGCACGCACTTCTAACTTTTCTAAGTTATGTGCGTTTTATAAGTGCTTATTAATTAGGCCTACTTGAAATAAATGAATTTTGAATTTTTTTTTTTAAGTAATTTTAATATCACTTGCTTCAACGGTGAAGGAAAACATCGTGAGGAAACCTGTATGCCAGCGAGTTTTACATAACATTCTCAAAAGTGTGTGGAGTCCACCAATCTGCACAGCTTGGTGGACTATGGCATTAACTCCTTCCCATTGTGGCAGGAGACCCGTGCCGTAATTGATTGATATGATGAAGGAAGTTAGAGGCAATAAAACATTTTTTTTTTTTATCAACAGGTGATGATGGCAGTAGGTATAACGGCAGCTGTATGCCTCGCACTGACTCTGTTCGCGGTTCAAACCAAATGGGACTTCACTGCCATGGGCGGGATACTTCTCTGCGCTACCGTTGTTCTGCTGCTTTTTGGTAAGACTTTTAAAAGAGAGTAAATAGCAGGCGATCTAGACATCTTTATATATATATATATATATATATAACACAACACAAGAAATATATATATATATATATATATATGTGCGTGTGTATGTCACTGAACTCCTCCTAAGCGGCTGGACCGATTTGAATTAATTTTTTGGTATGCGTTTGGGTGGCACCCTGGATGGTTTATATTTACAAATCGGCCTGACAGATGGCGCTGGGGTCCGCTAGTCCACGTAGTAGACCACGTCTTTAACCCTTCTCATTCTTAGAAGGGACCCTTGCTCTGTATTGGGCCGGTAATGTGTTGATGTGATGATGATGATGACACACAAACAATCAAATGCAAAAAACACACACACACACACACAGTAGTGTGCCAGTAATGCGTTGATAATAATGATATATATATATTGATATATAAATAATAATAAATAAATAAATATACTACGACAATACACACATCGCCATCTAGCCCCATAGTAAGCGTGGATTGTGTTATGGGTACTGAGATAGCTGATGAATATTTTTTTATGAATATAATACACATAAATACTTATAATATACAGATAAACACCCAGACACTAAAAAACATTCATGTTCATCACACAAACATTTTCCAGTTAATCTAGGGAAATTCCAGGGAATCTAACCCGGTCGAAGGGAAAAGAAAAGATGTGTGCACTGTTCGACTGTTTTGCTTTATATTGAATAAATTCAGAAAAACATTGTACAAGAAACGAACAGAAAACAATGAAAAGTGAATGACATAAAAAGGTTAGGAGTGGGTGTTGGAATTAGTTATAGCCACAGGCAACACAGACTATTGCACCGAATACTTGTATTTTTGGTATATTCCAACAACGTACTTGTTCCAGGCATCATCGCAATATTCGTACGAGGCAAAACGATGACACTTGTGTACGCGTCCCTCGGCGCCATGATCTTCTCGCTCTACCTGATCTACGACACCCAGCTGATGATGGGCGGAAAGCACAAGTATAGCGTCTCGCCCGAGGAGTACATCTTCGCTGCACTGAACCTGTACCTCGACGTGATCAACATCTTCCTCTACATCCTCACCATCATCGGAGCTACGAAGGATTAAAAAGTATTTGTATGTTTTTATTGATTTATATTTCGTCTTATGTATTTATTTATTACACGATCGAGGCAATTATTGCACGGTCGCATTTTCTGCCTCGTGCATTACAGCTCAGTCCTGGTGAGATACCCAGCTTTCTGGGGGGGAAAGCTTGGGTTATGCGGGATTCTTACCAACTAAAACCCCCCTTGGTGCCCACCCTCGGCACGTATTGGGAAGGCAACGGGTTGCGTAGTGTGAGATTTTCAACTTTCATTTACTTGTTCGATCGCGTAACAGTTAACTACGACTTGTATGGAATCGAAGGAGCGCCATCTACTTACAATACTAAGAAACAATAGTGTCTAAAAACGCCATCTAGTTATAATACTAGGAAACAGTGGTGTCACTTAATACCAAATAAATCTTTGTTAACTTTTGAACAAGTTAACGTGGGTAGAAAATCTCACTGGACAGTGTACACCTTGCTGAAATTTAGTTATATTATCGCTTGCCCGTTCGCCTTGTTTTATTGTATGGCCTAAGTGAAAATGCGTTCAAAAATATTGGTCAAAAACACTTAAGGTGAAAGCGCTTATACAATTACAAGATTTTAAGCTTTATAGGAGGATTCTTAAAACGCTTCTGAACATGTAGAAAATCTTAAGCGGTCGGGGAACCGCCGTTCTCCATGTAACTAAACAGTATTAGCGCTTAACGACAATATGCGAAAGGAACGACTCGCATACAGAGGGCGTAACGCTTTTTTCTTACGTGACGATATTTCCAACTAGTAACTCGCCATAAGGAACTTGAACACAAAAAAAAGTCTTGTCTTCGAGTTGAAGTCGCATAACAAACCCCCCCCCCCCCCCCAGTTACCGCGTAACGTGTACTTAGTACCGTCAGCATAATCCGCTCGCACGTGTGTCCAATAAGTAGCAATAAAAATAAACAAACACTAAATATTTTTTGTTATTTAAAAAAAATGATTTATTATTTCACCCAAAGCAATTAGTGTATTAATGAAGCTATAATAATTTTTGTTTTCTTTAATACAATTTTTTTTATATTTTATCATCCCAACTTTACAATGTCTACAGGATAGGTTAGTTTTGTCGTAATTTCCACAAAAATCAATGAAATGTTACATTCCACGGACTACAACATTACTAGCTATCTATATTATTAATTGACTGATTAGTAAAAAACACGTCAAGTGCGAGCTGTATTTAACCGTACCACAGACAATAAAGTCGCTTTTCTAAATCATGAGTCGAGGTAAAGTTGAGTCATTCTTCAGTTCAACTCAAACTTTCTGAAGCAATGTAGCTTCTCACAAAGCTGAATCTCGAAAGTTAAATTAAACCGAGGTTCGTTTGCCATCAGAGTAGCAAAGTTACCCCGATTTAATGTACCTTGTTACCAGTCCTAACCTCGACTGATTATATGTTTAAAAAAAAACTGTCAAATACTTATTTACACTTACCTACTTAAATACTTATTTAGAATAAAAATTAAACACCAATTTATTTGTACACAAAAGGTAAACTTTATTTGACTAAAAGTATTGCTTCCTTTTCACAGAATTCTATAAATTTGATATATGATTTATTATATATATTGAAAGGTCTTCTTATTTGATAGAAATTTGATTTTGAATTATGACCAAGACTATGCTGTATAAAGTTAACATAAATATGTATTTAGGTAATGCAAGGGTGTTCAATACATTCTAATAAGTTTCCAAATGCATACTTTATTATAAAACTTCTGACGATTTCGGACGATACCTAAATCGGATTTCGACTATTTTGCTATCACATTATATCTTGCAGAAAGAAAGGAAACAAGAGTTTTAGTCATTTCACACAATCATTTCAACTATCAATTTTAGGGTTTTTTTGTACAAAATCTTGGTAAAAAATTGGTAAATAATGTCCTAAAAACATACGGGCATTATTAATGTTTTTAGGATAGCTTTAGCAAGTAATTTAAACGATTAGTTATTTTGATATAATATAATCGATGTTATATTATGTTTTAATCGAATATTTACGAGTGTATATTTAAAGTCTTATATGTCAATGTATTTGAAACTTTAGAGGATATCGGTAATTTAGTCGCAGATTGTTAAAATTACTAAGATTCTGAAGAACTATAAAATACGTATGTACCTGCTTCATTTAATAAAAATCGATACCTAAAATCTAAAATGCTATAGATGTGACTTATTTTGGGCTTTATATTGTAAGTTTAATATGTCGGATTAATCGACAACAGACCAAAGCCGGCGGCGCACCTAAGCTGATTCAAAGCCGTCCGCTCTGGTGTGTATAGTCCATAACATATAACCCTTATATATTTTTCCATGAATAATAGTAGAAACACATTGAAAACACCGCACGCGTGTAGTGACAATAAATTTATACCTAAGTATTTTTACGCCCAGACACAGTATTAAACCAACAAAAACTAGACGTTGGGTGTTGCTTTGGAGCGTTTATCGAAACACCCGGCGGTACGCGTCAGGTGGGGTGTTCGATATATTGTGTTTCTACAATAAGCGTCTTTTTTAAGCTATCTTACACGTTAATGTCGTGAAAGACTTTAAGACCTATTCGTATATAGAAAAGGTCTTTTTTGCATTTACGTGTATATCTACGAAACACTGAACTAAATTGACAGAACTTTTAGTTGCGTCAATTAAGTTCAGTTTAGTGTGTAGTTTAGTGCTAATTCAGTTCGAAAAACATTGGTGCCAAATCTTTTGCACATAAATCTCTAATCAACACGTAATGTGTGAACAAGACACTAGTGTCACACCTGTCAATTTTAGTTTTGAGATTTGTGTACAATCGAAAAGATAACACCTTAAAATTGTGGTTTCCTTTCCATTAAGGACCGTAAAGTAAACGAAGCACTACTTTTGGATCTGGCAATTTAGGTTCATTTCATTCATATTTGTGTACATTCAATTACATACGCCATTACGCCAAACTAGCACTATTGTACGAAGGAATTACACAAGCCACAAAAGTTGTAGCTTAATTTTAATATTGTAATATTAATCTATATTGAGCTGTAATTCAATGTCGTGGAGTTTACTATTGCATAAAGTGTGTCAAGATTTTGAAACTTGTGACGTTGTTTTGCTTAAATATTAATGTGATATTACTCGAATATAGATTACGCGATTATGTAATGTATTGTGTAATTATTATTTGTCAATGCAGTGTTCAGAAAATGCACGATGTACTACTCGGGAATCTAATCTGCTCAAAATAAATTATTTTAATAAACCTTATTTGGCATCATCCTGTATGTCGTGTAATTTTGACACACTGTATACAAATGTATGTAATTTAATATTAAAAAAAGAGTTCAAATGATGTTTCTTTTTCACTATTGTAGCTGTATTATACGCGTCACGTTGATTCTCAACTCAAGAATCTTAACTGTTTTTAAATGTAAGGTTTTGTTATGTTCAAACTTTGATTTTTATTAAAATTATCGTAACAATAAATTAATTTGTGTTTTTATTTCGTATTACTCCACAACCGCAGATGATTAACGTCATTTTTGTATTTATATTGTACTAGCGTACCCAGCCCGCTTCGCCGGGCTAGATTTTGCTTTATTTTATTTAAACAATGAACTTGCATCATTAAATTTTTAATTTAAGTCTCATAATATATTAAATCATTTATTTCTCTCCGTATTCATTCTCTTCTATTCTCTTCTCGAGCGGGTAAAGATCATTATCTACACCCATGTACACCCAACAATAGAATATCATCATAGTAAATAAAAGCTGTATTTGACAGTTTGCCAGTTCAAAAATAAGAGTGCTCCGATCGTCACCAAACTTTACAGGATTACTCGCCAGGTCAATCCGGAGATTCCCTGAAAGTTTCATTTAAATTGGTCCAGCCGTTTCGGAGCCTATACGGAACATACGCACACACTTTCTCTTTTATATAATATATAGATATAAGAGTGACGTTTGACAGCAAAGATCGTGAGATTTAGTTATTTTAGTAGAAGTAAAGCTTCTCTTCCGGGAAAGAAGAAGAAATTCTTTATGCACACAAAACATAAAGGCAAAGAGACGGTAAGAAGTTTACTACTACAACTAAATTGAATGCGTCAAAAAACAAAATCAAACGCGGACGAAGTCGCGGGCAACAGCTAGTGTTTACATTATTGTAAGGGGATGGTGATAATTTCGTTCGCTAATCAAAAGCTAGGTGGGATCCAATTGCGCCCTGGTCTAAGAAGAGCTCACAACAAACTAAGCCGGGTAATTTTATTTTTTTGTGATCACCATCTCACAGTAAATTTATATTAAGCTATGAAGCTAGAGCAATTCGCACCGAAGCTTTTTATCGTTTAAGTAATCCTTAACATTATATAAGGATTTTTCTGTAAGCTTACGTTTTGTATAAACTGTGAACTTATAGAGACACATCTCAATTAGCTCACTGCCTGGAGATGGATATGGGATACTGTTTATCCCGGAAAATAACTCTAGAGAGATAAAAAAAAAACTTTGGTACTAATTATCTACGGTTTAAGATAGGGTATTCCAAAATATGAGGAGGCAAACATTGTAAGGAAATCTTTTTTTACGTGACAACGTCTTATAATTCGATGGAGCCGGCTGCACGCACGAAAAAACATGACAACATGCGGCGTTACCTCGCTCTGAGGCGTTCCATTTAAGACTTGAAGTGCAAGCGAGAGCGCGGAACGAGCGACAAAGAGGCACAATTGGCCACGGCGCTCGGCAGCGTTCGACATCTGTCTCTCTCTTACTTGAGTGAGCGATGCGTCCACGTGGACAGCTGCTATACATTTACATGTTTTCGTCAAGTATGAAGTGCAGTGAAAAGTGAATGTGGTGTCAATTGTTTATAGCAACGATGATGATAGAAACTATGTACATTGTAAAAAAAATTGACATAATTGTATTCATGCGTACAAATAAATGTAACTTGATCAATTCAATTGTGATTTCAATCTATCTACTTTCTATATCCATACAAAATATCTCATCATCATCATCATCACATCAACCGATAGACGTCCACTGCTGGACATAGGTCTTTTGTAGGGAGTTCCAAGTTCCACGATTCTGAGCCGCTTGGATCCAACGGCTACCTGCGACGCGCTTAATGTCGTCTGTCCACCTCGTTGGGGGTCGACCAACGCTGCGCTTACCAGTACGGGGCTGCCATTCCAGCACCTTGGGACCCCAACGTCCATCCTTTCTCCGAACTATGTGCCCGGCCCATTGCCACTTAAGCTTCGCGACTCGTTGAGCTATGTCGGTAACTTTGGTTCTTCTACGAATCTCCACATTTCTGATTCGATCGCGTAGAGATACTCCGAGCATAGCTCTCTCCATCGCCCGCTGAGTGACTCTAAGCCTTCTTATGAGGCCCATAGTTAACGACCATGTTTCAGAGCCATAGGTCATCACTGGCAACACGCACTGTTCGAAGACTTTCGTCTTCAGGCACTGAGGGATTTCTGACGAAAAGATGGCACGGAGTTTCCCGAACGCTGCCCATCCGAGTTGGATTCGGCGGTTCACCTCCTTCTCGAAATTGGACCTACCTAACTGGATCGTGTGTCCTAGGTATACGTATTCGTCAACAATTTCGAGTGCAGTGTTCTCAACGATTACTGGTTGAAGCGGAACATGAGCATTAGACATAATCTTCGTCTTGCTCATGTTCATTCGTAGGCCAACCTGTTGAGAAGCTCTGCTGAGGCCATCGAGCATCGTATTTAGGTCTCCCAGAGTCTCTGCCATTATGACTACATCGTCGGCAAACCGAAGTTGAGTGATGTACTCGCCGTTAATGTTGATGCCAAGTCCGTTCCATTCCAGAAGCTTAAAGACGTCCTCCAACGCAGCGGTAAATAGTTTCGGGGAGATAACATCTCCCTGTCGCACGCCTCGCTGCAATTGGATTGGTCTCGTAGTCTGATCCTGTATACGAACTGACATAGTGGCGTTTTTGTACAAACACTGCAACACTTGGATATACCGGTAGTCAATTCGGCATCTCTGCAGTGACCTAAACACAGCCCAAGTTTCCACCGAATCAAAGGCTTTTTCATAGTCCACAAACGCTAAGCAAAGTGGCCGGTTATACTCTTCAGTCTTCTGTATAACCTGCCGCAGCGTATGAATGTGGTCTATGGTACTAAAGCCCTTACGGAAACCGGCTTGTTCGGGAGGCTGGAAGTCATCAAACCTACGAGCGAGACGATTCGTAATGACTCTCGAAAACAGCTTGTAGATATGACTCAGCAGCGAGATGGGTCTGTAATTCTTCAACAAGGTATTATCACCTTTTTTGAAGAACAGAACCACCACACTCCTGTGCCATGCCTCTGGCGTTGTGCCTTGGTGAATAACGGAATCAAACAATCGCTGAAGGACTTTCAGTATCGGTTTTCCACCTGCCTTCAGGAGTTCTGCCGTTATTCCGTCATCACCCGGCGCCTTGCCATTTTTAAGCTGCTTGAGAGCCACACTAATCTCGTATAGGCTGACGTCTGGGATATCTTCGGTATAGTGTCGAGTTAATTTGGCTCTAGGATCCTTAGCCAAATCTTCAACAGGCGTCTGTACTGTGGTGTACAACTGTCCATAAAAGTTCTCAACCTCACCCAAGATCTCAGGTTTGGAAGAGACAAGACTACCATTATTGGTCTTCAGTCGCATCAACTGGCTCTGACCGATAGACAGATCTCTAGCGAACACTTTAGAGCCTCTGTTTTGCTCGATGGCATTTTTAATACGCTCTGTATTGAAGTGCCGCATATCACGAGTCTGTGATTTAGAGATCTGCCTATTAATCCGCCGGTAAGCGGACGCGTCTGCTATAGACTGTAGTCTCATCTCTTGCCTCTCCGTCATAAGCTTGAGTGTATTGGTTGAGAACCTATTGGCCTTGTTTCTACGGTGGGCCTTGTAGAATTTGGACCCGACTGTTTGGACAGTTTCCACCAGCCTGTTGTTCAAATCGTCCACAGTGTCGCAATCTGCTAGGCAACCGAACCGGTTCTGTAGTTCTAGTTGAAAGCTCTCGGGGTTTTGAATATGGGCACGAGTAGGCCGGAGTGTAGACTTCACCAGTCTGACTCTTTCAAGTTGAACGTTTATACTCAATGTGCCTCTTACCATACGGTGATCACTTCCGGTTTTAACCCTGTTGATCACAGAGACATCATTGAATACATGCCGTTTGGTCGACATGATGAAGTCGATCTCGTTTCTCGTGGAAGCATCGGGGCTTATCCAGGTCCATTTCCTGTGTGGCCGCTTCTTGAAGAAGGAGTTCATCATATAAAGGCCCTCCTTCTCCATGAAGTCAGCCAACATTTGACCCCTGTGGTTCCGTTGCCCATACCCAAATTGCCCCACCCTCAACTCTGAACCAGTTCGCTCGCCAAGCTTCGCGTTGAAATCCCCCATCACAATATTGTAGTAGGTGTTCGAGGCATGTATGGCTTTTGAAATGTCCTCATACAAAACCTCTACATCCTCGTCTGGGTGTGCCGAAGTCGGCGCGTATACCTGTATGACCTTCAACGAATACCGTTTGGTAATTCTGAGTATAAGGTATGCTACCCTGCTCGACACACTTTCGACTTTTACAACATTGTTGACGAGAGACTTGTGGACGATAAACCCGACACCACCCTGTGACTGTTGGTCACCCTCCCGGTAGTAAAACAAGTTGCCGGATTCCAAGATTATCGAGTCCTCCCCCTCTCGCCGGACTTCAGACAATCCTATAATATCCCAGCGCAACTTGCTCACCACTTCTTCCAGCTCAATCCCCTTTCCATCGGTCCTCAACGTGCGTGCGTTGTATGTTGCCAGGTCAAGTCGTCGGGGTTGGCAGCGGAATCTCTGCCGGAGATTCTTAACACCCCTTGCCCCGCCGTTACCATAACCGCTGCCAGAGCCAGGAATAGCGGGGCCGCCGGGAACTAGGGGCTGTGGTTTTTTTCTCCTTCCCATTAAAGATATGCCCGATAATGACCACGCTGGGCAGGCGGGTTGGTCATCGCAGGGCTAGACTGATCGCCCCGGCGTCGCTGCTGCCCGACACCGGTCTGTGCCATTTGTTCAGCCTAGCCAATTCGAAGTGGTTATACCGCCACTTGTCGGTCGCCAGAGCCTCGTCGGTTAAACAGCAGGGTGCACCACGTGCAGGTGAGGTTGGCAATTTGGGAGGCTGACTGGTACTAGCCACACCCACTTACACCCCAACAAAATATCTATCAAACAAATAAAATTTAAGTTTTCTTTTGAAAAATGCAACCATTCCGTCAGTATTCTCTTATGACGTTGTCACGTTTAACAATCGTCAGTAAACCGAATTTACAGACAATCGATTTTTTTGTATGCTGCTTCGCGGCAGAATTTCTTCCCCGCATGGCGGTATTAGATACTTCCCCGGGCAAGGTGTCACAAAAATCTCTAAATAGTTCTATCGATATCCGGATAAGTTTTCTTGGTCAACTATTGTTAGTCGACTTTTAAGACTCAGAAATATATCAAATCATTCAAGGGCAATTGCATATTACTTTATAACGAATTACCGAATGAAATCTTTGAGTTGTCTCTCAATGAGTTCAATGTCTATTTAAACGTAAGCTTACAGAAAAATCCTATTATAATGTTAAGGATTACTTAAACGATAATAAAAGCTTGGGTGTGAACTGCTCTAACTTCATAGCTTAATTTACGGTTTTTTTATGAGGTGGTGAGAACAAAAAAAAAATATTTGGCTAAGTTTGTCGTGGGCTCTTCTTAGACAAGGGCGCGTTTGGAACCCTCGTAGCTTTAGGTTTAAGTTGGCGAACGAAGTCATCACCATCCCCTTACAATTATTTAAACATTTATGTATGAACGCTTCATAAGTGCCTGTGATAGGCCTACGTGAATAAAGAAATATTTAATTTGAATTTGAATTTGCATATTACTTTATAACAAATTACCGAATGAAATCTTTGAGATGTCGCAGTAGATGGTAGTAGTAGCACAGAGCATGCTGCTGCCCGCTCTCCGTTATATTCCCTTGGTCGCCTCGTACGAAACCCGCGGGAAGAACAGGGGTGTTGACAACTGTATTCGGATCTGCCGTCACTGAACTGTATTCTGAACTGAGGACAAATCAATAATATTCAAAAGTATTTTCTTGTTCTTAGTTAAGTATTGTGTTCCAAGTTTGAATATAAGACTTTTTTTCCAGATTTTGTTATCATCAATAGCCTATGCACTATAATAGTCCACTAGAGGACTAAAGGACTATTATAAGACTACTGATTTTAATGTTAATTAATGATTGTTTTTAAGTATTTAGTTTTTTGTAAATCCGAGTTTATTTTAATCTCTTAATTTTTATATTCTTTTGTGTATTACACCACGCTGGGCAGAAGTGGGTGATCGCAGTAGATGCTATTAGCACATATGACGTCACTGACCGTTCTCAGTTATATCTCCTAAGTCGCCTCGTACATACGACACCCGCGGGGAGAGGAGGGGCGGTGACAACTGTGGTGTGTTGGTGTAATTGCCTTCACCATAACGGCATTTGCTATCAGAGAAACCCCGATTTGATGTACGAGTCCTAACCTCGACTGATATTATGCCATAAAAAAAACTGTTAAGTAGATACTTAATACATATTAAAAATAAAAATAATACGCCAAATTTCTTGTTCTCATAAACTAAAGTAAATTTATTTGACTTAAACTATTGCTACCTTTTTACATAATGCCATAAATTAGTAATATGATTTATTGCATTGAAAGGTCTTCTTATTCGATAAAAAATTGGTTTAAATTGAATTTTATAAACCTAAGGATTTCTTGAATCAACACAAATAAAAATTGCACAAATTTTCCTCACAAATAAATAGTACCTGTATAAATAGAAAAAATTTAATTCTAATATATATAAAATATTACCTAAATTAGATTACGCTGTAAAAGTTAACCTAAATATCCATTTAAAGTTTCCAAATGCATACTTTATTCAAAAGAACTTGAAGATCTAGAAGATTCCGGAAAGTACTTAAATCGGATTACAACCATTTTGACAGGAGGGGTGGTGGTGTAACTGCCGTTACAACAAGGCACAGCATTCGTTATCAGCTGTAAGTAATATTTTTTGATAATTTACATCAAACAGTTTCTATCTTTAGATCATGAACATTTTGATCGTGGGCTGTTTTGATATTCACGGTCGGCTTATCAATAAGTGTCAAAGAATTTTAGCCGATATATGGTGACATCATCATCAGTGGCGTGCACTGGGTTTCTTACCAGGGTATGCATACACCAGGAAAATTGCATAAAACGGCACAAATTCTCCTCCTATTCGGGTTATATAAAATTTTAGGGTATGCAGTGCTTTTGTGCATGTATGGAGTGCACGCCACTGATCATCATCTGCTTATATTAAAGTCCTCTAGAAAGTCCTAATCTATCTAAATCTAGAGCTTAGGACCATCACGCTGCTCCAATCCGGGTTGATGGGCCTGTTTGAATTCGGGTTGGCGGGCGAAAGAATAAGCGGAATTATACTAGTTACTATTATTCAATTCAAAGAAATGTTTCATAGACATTTTAAACTTCTAGTTTTTATTAATAAATTGTCGCTTTTTCTAAAAAGCTTGTGGAATTTAAAAAAATAAGACACTCAAATATAGCACTGAAATTCGTGCGTTGGGTACCAATATTACAAAACACGATTTCAATTAAATGATTTTATATAAAATCACCATTGGTCCCAATCATTGGTCTTTCAAATTGAGAAAGCCGTAGTCCATACTGGTCAAGTGTGGATTGGTAGACTTCACACTTCTTGAAAAGATTTGGGAGAACTCCGGCATGTAGGATTCCTCACGGTGTTTTCCTGCATCATAATAAGGCAAGTTATATAATAAAACGCGCATAGCTCGGTAATGTGAGAGGTGCGTGCCAGAGAGTGTCCTTTCGAAAGGAAAGCTTTAACGAAACCGGAAGAAAACGTTAATTTGAGAAACATTCCATTAAAAAAACAAACAGAAACCAAGAATTAAAAAAAATTACAGATAAAAATCCAAGGTTTTTTTTTCGTGACCAATTTCGGCCACGATATTCAATCATGAGAGATTTTCCAACTACGCGGGAGATATTAAAGTTCAAAATTCATTTATTTAAAGTAGGCCGTTTATTATATATGTATTTATATATATGTACTTATATATATGTACTTATATATACTTACTTATATATTATTATAAGTACTTTTGAAACGTCAAGTATGCCTGTTTGTATTATAATGCACAAGTGTGCCCAAACACAGGTGCACTATCATAGTCTGATGGGACGAACGACGCATGAATCACCGCCAATTTCCAAGCTCCGGGCTGGTATTAAGAAAAACCCAATACTATTCATTGGCCCAACCCGTGTTTCGGTCCAAAGTACCAATGCACCAATCACAATGTTTCGTAATAGGTACCTCCATACATACAGGTGCGTTATCAAATGGGTCTACATCGTACAATTTATCAGTTGATGTCTCATATCAGTGACTGTGGTACAGCGATACGATAAAACAACGGGCGGGCATTATGGCACAGGTGAGTCCATTTATTAAATACTTTTCAATATAACTGAAGTAGGTAAAATCATGTTTTAACGGTTAGAATGTCAGCATACAATGCTGCCGTTAATTTTATCCTATCCTTTGATATGGGTGTTTTTTTTACTCTTTCACGCAAAAACTTATGAACGGTTTTGACTGCATTTTGGAATGGATATAATTTATACCCAGGGTTAGCGTGAACCCCGAAAAAATCCATGCTGTGAATTGTGAAAAACTTAAGTAGTTTAAGAACGATGAGCTATACCAAACTGCGTTTACCTGTGCGAGGGCGTCATTCCACCACCTTTAACGGTTAACAGTTTTACAGTTTTTAGTTATTTCATTACATACTTATTTTTTTTATACTTTTGAATAAAAGACATTTTACAGATAAACTTGAACACTGTTGTCCGAAAAAAAAGGTCACCATCTACCAAACCTTTTACAGAGAGAAAAGAATAATCTGGAAATTAATTTTCCGAAAAATATAATATACCTACCTAATGAAAAAATATCATTCACAGCGTCACACACAACGTGCTATTAACTTTTAATTGGTTGACAAATTACTTCAATGAGTAAGATACCTAATCACCTCGGTTATCCAGATTCAGAATAAGTAAGTATATACAACGTGTAACGGAATTACTGTTGAAGCGTGAATAAGTATATTTCATGAGGAATCACCCTGTAAAAAATATATCAAAAAAGCTTATTTATTTTAATAAATAAATAAAAATCGTTTATTTCGTTTCTTACATTGTAAATGATACATGTTGTGTAGACCTCCTAGTAAGCATCAAAATACCTGTGTCAGGAGGCCTTACTCTTCTATAGCAAAAACAAGATAAAATAAAAATAAAATGATTGAGTAGTGTGTCTTGGTGTGTATGGTGTGTTTATGTTTGTGTGTGTGCGCGCGTGAGTGTGTGTTTGTGTGTAAGTGTGTGTGTACATGTTATTAAGTGCGTCTATATCCATTACATTTTAAATAGAAATAAACTGAAGAAGCGCCTCAGTTTCTTCATAGGTTAGTGTCTTCAGCCAGGCCGTCAATGTTTTGTTACATTGAAAAAAGTTTTTTGGTATATAGCAAATTCTTTGTTTATTTTATTGTAAAGAGTGGTGGCTTGCGTGATGTATTGTCGACGAGCAAAAGCAGTCCTTGTTCTATGACTGAGTATAACATTGCATATTGTTCTATTCCCACTTAGTCGACTAGTATCAAACTTTGTTGTTTTATGCATTTTCAAAATAGAGTTTAAGATATACAATTTTCTGACAGTTAATAATAGGTCACAAAGCTTATAAAGATTATCAGTGGAGAAATGATAACGCTTAAAATACATGGTTTTAATTAAGGCACGTTGGGCCCTTTCTACATTTAAAAACTATACTTATTTTGCCATACAAATTAATTCAAAACATTCTAAGTGTTTACTTATGACAACCCGATTGCAAATAAAAGACCCACACGTGCATATTTTCTACTCTACGCGACGCGTAACTAATAAAGTGACACTTGATTTTACTTTTGCATGTGATGTTAGAGCTGTTCCTGATTTATTTCAGTAAAAACTATGGAAAAAATTACTCAAAAACTATTAGCGTTCTTTTCGGTTCCACAGATAAGTCTCAGAGACGTTAAATAATTTACCTTTAAAATAATAATACTTCAGAGTATTATTTCGGTTTTCATTTACACGTTGTATAAATAACTAAATCCGAATTCAATTAGTCCTACCTAGCGACATGGAGGATTAATGGACAAAAAATTTGATTTAGAGAAAAGAGAGGATGTTTAATAAATGGATATAAATTCTTTTCTTTTTAGCAAACTTATTATGGACCCGGCAGTTATGGAGAAGATCAGGTGGAAGCCTTCGATTTTAGCGAGCAAAGCATACGAAGAGGTTTTATTAGAAAGGTAAGATTTATAAGTTCATCATTACCGGCCCACTACAGGGCAGATTGGTAGACTTCACAGACCTTTGAGAACATTATAGAGAACTCTACCTACTAAACCTATTCGTTTTTCTTTTTAGTTTTCCTAATCCTAAGGTTGCCTGGCATAGATCGCTACTTAGCAATAAGGCCGCCTTTTGTATCCTGCTTCATCCTTACGTGTTTGTTAATTTTTTTGTCTCGTTTTTCTGAGTGGTGTACAAATAAAAAGTATAAAATAAACTACCACGGGTACATTCCTCGCGGTGTTTTCCTTCGCTTCGAAAAGTAAGACCTGCGTGCCGGGTTCAGACGCCCCGAAAGTGACGCCGAAGTCACTCCTAAGGCTAGAAGCAGTGATAGCTATCACTGCTTCTAGCCTTAATAAGGTTATATAAATAAAAACTTTATATTAACAATTTAACAATTATTATTTAATTTATTTAACAATTCAACTATCAGCAAGTTGACATTTTAATGGCCAGTTGTAAAGCTTAATTTTCTATACTCCGCGAAAAGCAGGAGAATCTGTATAGTGTTATTTATGATTTCTTTAATCTTTTAAGAATTATAATTCTCAACAATTATTTATTGTAAAGTAAACATCTCCTGAGAATGCTTCGGTTTCGGAGCGAAACATGCGTAGAGGTAAGATTTCCAATGATCTGTTTGGTGTGGAGTATGAAGATTGGAGATATTATTGATTTCAGTTAGCAGATTCTCCTGCTTCTGGCGGACTATAGCAAATTAAGCTTAATTTTCATATTATATTATGGAATTCCGCAAAGTAACGCCTGCTCCTATCCAACATGGGCAGGGCATGCTTGTCATAGGTGCGTTGGCAGTTGGATTAGTTCTAGAATGGAGAACACACAAGCAAGCTTAGTGTGGGACGCCCTCCACACGATGGTCGGACGGCATACAGAGTGTCGGGGAGTCGGTGGATGAGGAAGGCTAAGGACCGGGTGTGGTCGCGCTTCATAGATAATACCTCCGTTAAACAGTGAACGTCCGCAGGCTTAAATGATGATAATGATTATTTTTTTATTATTTTAGTAGAAGGAGAGCTTTTTGTGACAGAGCTCCTCCGCATGAAGCTTTTTGTGACGGAGCTCGTCCTGCAGAAAGCATGGCGTTCTGCCGCTAAGCAGCATTGTTGCAATGCTGTGTTCCGTCTGAAGGGCGTGGTTGCCGGTGTAATTACGGGCACATGTGGCTTAAACCTACGTCTCAAATTTATAGACAAAGGGCGGCATGTTGCACGACGTGCTCCTTGAAGTTTGGCTCTGTTTATAGGCTTTTGTTTTCCCCTTACCACCAGGTGGGCCGTCTGCTTGGTCCATCAATTATTACTGTTGAGTCAAATAAGGCTAAATACCAAATATATGACAAAGAGACTAAATAATATACAAACGAACAACTTACACGTCTTCGTCTACAAATATTCACCTATTCTACAAACACAGCGCACAAAGGCATAGCCATCCCACTGAAATAATGTGAAATACTTATAACCAGTCGCAATTAAACCTTGACAAAGTGCATACGTATTTTCTTTTGAACTATCCACAACCTTTGAGCGCAAATCAACCTTATTACAATCAACAATTATTTGAGACAATTGAATCTAAAAATAATATTCTTTAAAAATAGGTTTGAATTATGTTAATAAGTAAGTCGTATTATAATATTAACAAATATTTTGGTGACATTTTGTATCTAAAGTTTAAAATTATAAGTGTTATGAACTCTAAATATGTAAGAAAATTGCACGCCAGAATGTGGCAAACTGTTGGAACTATTCCCACTTACAACACAAAAAAAGTACACTGTTAAAGCGATAAAATTTATACTATTCTATTATTCTGTTTTATTCAAAATAAATATGATCTTTCTAGGTATACGCGATCCTGATGTGTCAACTTCTTATCACTATGGGATTCATCGCATTGTTTCTCTTCCACAAGCCGACGAGCGATTTTGTGAGACAAAATCCATACCTCTTGTAAGTTTATAACTCACATGTAATTTTTTGGTCAATTTGTTATTTCAGGAAACGATAAAGCAATACTTATAAAACTACAAAGGTAAAGTTATTGACGGACAAAGCAAATGGCCCACCTGATGCCTTATGGCAATTGGAAACCATCGCTTTTAAACAGAGCAACAGGGCATGCATGGAACACGTCATGCAACGAGACGCTCTGGGTCCATCAACCTAATGCCAGCAACCACCTCCTTAAGACCGGAATACAGCATTGCAACAATGCTGCTTTGCTGGAGAAATAAACATGGCGATAGTAAGTCCCCGGACGAGCTCTGTCATAAAAAGCTCTACTACCTACTACGTTCATGAATTGTTTGGACAGATATCAATGGTATAATCAGTTAAAGGCAGACGGCCCATCTGATGAAATGTGGAAAACCATCGCCTACATCCAGAGTAAGCAGGGCATGTAATGAACAAGTCCAGCAACGTGCCACTCTTATGACCATCACCAATATAGGTGCTTAGCATCATATGCCTGTATTTACACTTATTCCCGGCCCCACTATAGGGCACGGATCTCGTCTCAGAATGAGATGTGTTTAGGTAGTCAACCACGTTAGCCAATTGCGGATTGGTAGACTCCACACGCCGTTGTAAACATTCTGGAGAACTCTGAGACATGCAGGTTTCCTCGCGATGTTTTCCTTCACCGTTTAAAGCAAGTGCTATTTAAATTGCTTAAATTCAAAACGAACACATCACTCCGAAAAGTCAGTGGTGTGTGCTGGAGCTCGAACACGGTCTCCACGAAAGCCGATGCCTTACCCACTAGGCTATCACTATTTTCTTATTACGGGGTCCTTATTTGAAGTGCATCAGAAGCGACGATTTTACTTGACCCCTTTCGTTGACCTTTCCCAGCTGGATAGCTTTGGTGGTGCTGATCGTGTGCCTGATCTCAATGGCGTGCTGCACGGAGGTGCGTCGCACGGCGCCCATGAACTTCATATTCCTCACGCTGTTTACACTGGCACAGAGCTTCCTGCTCGGCGTGGTCACCAGCACCTACAGCGTTGATGCGGTAAGCCGTCTCTTGTAGTTCACTATAGTTAAACTAAGTCATCACCAGTTTAATGTTAAAAAAATGTGTGAGCCGTCACGGGACGCCTGGCCGCCTGACCGATGTAAAACATCGATGTTTTGAATAAGTTATATGCATAAAAGAACGAATACAACAGAAGTAAGATATGGCATAATGAAAGTTAAAGTGATTTTGCTTTCTTTGTAGGAGACTTACATACTTTCACTTCCTAAATTATCGCTATCAGACGTATTTTATTGTAGAACATATTTTACTTAAAATTACTTAAACACTGCTATACGGTTACTACTTCGTTTATTCCTCTTCAATAACTCATTTCCCCTGCCTCTTTTATTTAGACGTTTTAGCCACGGCTTCGTGGTCTTTTAAAAATAACCCGTATACGTAGTGTCTGTTTTCTCTTTGCTAATATTTTGATCCTTTAATATACATTACGGCCCGGGGTTCCGGTCTTCTTTTAACTCCTACATGAACTTTGTTGGATAGACTTTGGTCCCTCCCGGCCTAATATCCGTTTTTCATAAATTAAACTTGTTGGAAACGATGATATTGCTAACATGTGTAACGTAGTAAATAATACCACTACTACGTATGGACTACGTGTATTATACGTTGCGTGGAGATGCCGCGTCGCACGGCGAGTATCGCCACGCCAACAATCACATTTACCCTCGCCTATAGATGTTTCACATCAAAAATCGGTGATAGCCTATTAGGTAGAACTTCGGCTTATAGTTCGGGGGGCGATTTGAACCACACCACTAAATGTTCTAAGTTCGTTTTTAAAGAAATAAATATCAGTTGCTTCAACGGTGAAGAAACCTCCAGACAACATAATATCACGCCAGTAGACTCGAAAGGTTTACATAAACGTATTCAGTAATCAGTATTTCGGGTACAGTACACCCACATTTTCATGGTAGTTCACTGCTACCTTCTTCTCTTTTTTATGTGTGAGGATAATTGTTTATTTTGATTAATATTTAATTTATTATATTATTTCTAAGTAAATATTATATTTGTTATGGTAGTTACATATTCATTTTGTATTTAGTTACAAGTATATTTATTTAAGTAATGAATTTTTTTTTCTTGGTAGAAATCGCTATGAAGCGATATGGCCGCCAAATTGTATCTTTGCTTTTTTATGTACTTTTTGTGGTGTGCAATAATAGGATATTCATTCATTCCTTTTCTATAGGAGTTAGTAGTAGTTGCATATTTTTCGCGACTGGAAGTTAGTCGTATTCAAGCTTGATTGATACAAAGTTTTATTTACTTTTTAATTGTTGAACACTTATTTCAGAAGTCGGTTTTTATTCTGGTTACAAAAATTTTTATTAGGTGAAAGTTCGGAGTTTTAGCCCCTCGCAGCTGTGAAACGATGCTAGTGTATGTGTCCGATATATAATAAATCACCTCAGTGTGAGACCTGTGAAATAACTATTTTTATATTACACTCATATTTCATCCTGATAACGTTCGTTATCAGAAAGCTGTTACCCAAATGAGCAACTTTAGATTACGTTACTTATCAGGATACTGAAATAACAGGTTTGTTCTGAGAATATCGATTTTGTCGCGATACCATCGGGCTACCGTCATACGCACAGAGGACAGCTACAGACTGAGAACCCGTAACTACAATTTACAAAAAAATTTAATTTTTGTTTTATATTACATATTATTTATTATATTTTATATTAATAATATTTAATATAAATAAAAAAGGCTCATGCCAACGTTATTTCAAAAAATTAAACATCCTAACTCTTTCCTTCATATATATCTATGAAATCTGCAAATTTCTGAAGAAAAATATACAATTTTACACCAATATGAAAGGAAAAGAACGGCGTTTTCCGAATAAAACTTCAAATAAATTCACACACAAGCATAAACATACGCAATGTCCCAAAAGTATTTAACCATCTGCCAGATTTTTGATAAAATATTAAAAAAATACCTCATAGAGCAATGCTTTTATGCCGTAAATGTTTTTTTTTTTAATTTGAACATCCCCAATAAAATCGGTGTCCCCCTATACGACTTCCCAACTATACGGTGTCTAACTTATGTTTTTAAAATTCATGAAATTATTTAATTTAAAAATAATGGCTAGCACCCAAACTGGGTGTACATACGTTACATTATATAATTAGAGTTATTTTAAATATTGTATTGTAATGTAACATGATGTATTATGCTGAATAAATTGAAATTGAAATGGAACTAGGAAGTCATAGACACTGGCTATTATATGGATACGGTTTTGAATACGTATTCATCTGTTATTTCTGATAACTGATGAACCCCTCGCTGGCACAGTGGCTTTCTGGTAATATAAGTAGAAGATTACGAGTTTAATACATGAATAATAATACATTATTTTAAGAAATATGGAAACTGTTATGACGGATAAGACGTCGTGTTTATTAGTTCTTATGATTATAAGTTTAGAAGAAGTTTAATAGTATAGATACACAATATAATGTTTAATAAATAATAATATTTTAATTGATATGATATAAATATAAGTGCTGGGTGTTTCTGTGTATGTGTGTAAGTTTGAGTGTGAGGAAGTAGGCTACACACCTATATATTCTTGGGTTTTGGCTCCCTCCCCTTTAGCAGGTGATATTTTTGGACCTCCTCGGCTTGCTCACCTCCCCCTTGAAACAACCCCGGCTACAACCTTGTCTTAAACTATACTGCCTTTTTTGCAGGTGATGATGGCAGTGGGTATAACAGCAGCGGTGAGTCTGGGGCTCACGCTATTCGCCTTCCAAACCAAATGGGACTTCACTATGATGGGTGGAGCCCTTGTCGCCGCTTCCATAGTCCTTTTGGTGTTTGGTAGGCATAACTTGTATATTAAAGCCGCTGACGAATGAAAGTATAATGATATACTCAGATATCGAAAAAAAAATTAGCTTGTGTCTAGTATTTAAGTACCTATAAATACCTATTTGCCTACTAAAGGTGAAGGAAAAGCGAAAAGCTTTCAGCGACTCGTTTTATGTCGTCCTTCAATGGCGTGCACTGGGTTTCCTAACAGGGTATGCATAAAGCAGGAAAATTGCATAAAGCGGCGAAAATTCTCCTCCTATACGAGTTATATATAAATTTTAGTGTAGGCAGTGCTTTTGTGCATGTATGAAGTGCACGCCAGTGTCGTCCGTCCACCTCGTTGGGGTCCAACCAACGCTGCGTTTACCTGTGCGTATTCGCCATTCAAGCACTTTGGGACCCCAAAGCACATTGGTTCCCTGAGCTATCTCCTTACTTCTGATCGGATCACATAGATATACTCCCATAGCTCTCTCCGTCGTTTGCTGAGTGAGCCTTGTTATGAGCCTGAGACATAGGTCATCACAGAAATGAAATAGCTTTAACGGACATAATTTCGAAAAGTCATAGGTGCCTATCGGGAATTCTACTTCGCCGAAAGAAAGCCAAAGTTAAGACAGTCCAGCTTGAGTTACAGAGTTATATCTATTTCAGGAATCCTGGCATTAATCATGAGGAACAACATCCTAACAATAGTGTACGCGTCTGCTGGCGCACTGATCTTCTCCCTCTACCTTGTCTATGACACTCAGCTGATGATGGGCGGCAAACACAAGTACAGCATCTCACCTGAGGAGTACATCTTCGCGGCGCTGAACCTGTACTTGGACATTGTCAACATTTTCTTGTTTATATTGACCATTATTGGCGCGACCAAGTGAAGTTTCGTCTTCTTCCGGCATTTTAGAAAAGGCTCCGATTCGATGTTTTTTTTTCTTAATGTAAACACGTTGATCTATCGACAGTTTTTAGGTCTGTTTGTTTTTTTTTTTATTCGGAAGGGTATTCTCTCAAAAAGCCCGATTCTAAAAAGTAGTTAAAGTGGTTAAAATGTTATGTATGAACGAAGTATTTTGATTGGTTGAACCCCGATTACTCCCGTTTGCCTTGGGTTTTGGATAAAGCCTCTAATGAGAGCGCTGGTCGATAATATGTTTTTCCAATACAGTGGAATCTCTATAACTCGAATGATAAGGGAAATGCAAAAAAAATCGACCTAACGATTTTCGACTTAACGAGGTACGACTTAACTGCTGAAATTTCGACTTACAGAGGTGCGATTCCTAAGTGTATATTTCGATTTGTAGAGTCGAATTTGAATAATAATTCAACTATATGTGTGTAAGAATACACCTACACGTGTACAAGACAAAAAACAATAGATTAGAAGCCCCTAACCCGAACATTCCTTTTGGATTTTATTGTTCGAGGAATCCCAAGTAAGACGTCATTATATTTAACTAACTACGACTTACGGAGTCGCCATTTTGAAATTCGAGTTATAGAGTATAAATCAATACTTCGTAGGGAAATAAATACAAAGTCTAAATAATTCGAGATACCGCGTAATTAAGTGTTTAGTGGAAGGGAATGGATTTTTTTTTCGAATTACTGAGGTCTACGACTTAACGAGGTTCCAGTTATAGAGATTCCACTGTACAAACTTACACACACCGCATAGCATCGCCCAGCTATATTATTATTTCGTTACTACTTAGCTTCGTTAACACTTTATGAATTTGCTCAGCTCTCTTGGGTCGTAGCGTGATTTTAAAAATATATATAACTTTCCTAAGGCATTGGGTTGAATGCAAAAGATTTCCGAGTTCCAGGGAGAAGTGCGTTCAAACAAATAAATTAATTTGCGCTGGTGTGGGATGCGACCAGCGTTGGTACGTTGGCAGCTTCTCACTAGCCGAGTACGTTCCAAAAAGCGGCAGCAGCTGCCGAATCTGCTCAAATGCTTAAGCGCCCTAAATACTCCGTTATTTGTAATGACTACGTTTTTGCGGCGCTTGCGTTTGAGACTCTGGGGCCATGGTCTTCGGACACGAAACATTTTACTAACATAGTGTCACAAGTGTAAAGGTAGTGGGTACCATACCCAAAATGCTAGCGCTATTGCCCCTTTGTATAGCTAGACTTAGCGCCAGCTCTTGGGTCACCAGACGTGAGGACCAATTTTTGTGACACTATGTTAATAAAATGTTTCGTGTCCTAAGACCGTGGCCCCAAGCGCTTTGTGTAGACTTAGCCGTTAAATATATGCATAAATGTTCACTTATGGGCCCATGCCCTATAGGTAGACGGCTTATATTTATTGTAAATATTAATTTTAGTATGTAATTAATATTTCCCTACAAAAATATGTTTTTCGTTGGTTTATTAACAAAAAACTTCAGATTGACCTCGTGATCCTCCACCAAATATCGTAGCTTTTTGTAACAGAGCTTGTCCTGGAATAACTACTGACTTGCATATTTCTGCCGCCAAGTAGCATTCCTGTGTGCTGCCTGAAGGGCGTCTGCAGGTGCAATGATAGGCTCATGAGGCTTAACACCTATTTTTTTTTTACGGGGGGGGATCTTCTTAAAAGATTTCTCTGTGGGAGAATTTGGGTTATGTGGGATTTCTACCCACTAAAACCCCCTCGGTAGCCAGCCTGCCTGCCTCAGTACTCAGACTTAACACCCATGCCTCAGTTTGATGGAGACAGAGCACTTTAAACAACGTGTAACTTGCATACCCCGGGATGTTTAGCTCTGTCTATAGGCTAAAAAAAAATATTATGTCGCGTAGAAACCGATTACCTATGGGCCTATTATCAGTAGAACTGCCAGTGGCGTGCACTGGGTTTCTTACCTGGGTATGCATACACCAGGAAAATTGCATAATATGCAGTGCTTTTGTGCATGTATGAAGTGCATGCCACTGCGGCCATACCCCCAATTGAGTTCCTTACCATCTTAGTCTGCATCATCACATAAGCAGGTAAGATTGCATTCATTGCTTCAAGAGGAATAAAAAAAAAGCGATTCGGAAGACTTCTTGCGTGCGGGGCCGCCACATTATGATTAAGTAATATTAGTATTTACATTAGTAAATACTAGTAAATAGGCTATTTACCGTTTAACCACTCTATTTTAACGTTATGGTATTAGGCTAACGATGTAATGAAAATAAACTTATTATATAAATTAAAAAAAAAAATTTAAAAAAAAAGCTTTTTATTATTCCTTGATTCAAAATATAAACCAAAAAAAAATAAAAAATAGATTAGAATATAAGCTTTTGCGAATTAGTTACGTTAAATCTTCTCTGGAAGAATCTGCAGCGAGCACGCTACCATCGACGATGGGACCCGCCATGCATTGGCGATCAAAACCCTGGCGAGAGTGCGGGGAAGATGCTAGTTAACACCGTACTTTCACTTATAGGTCTATCGAGGGACACACAGAGTTTTAAATGGGTGCTAGTCCCACATAACTACTCCGTTTCCCCCATAGAAGTGGTATACGTCAAGTATTTTTTATTTAAAAAAAAGGTATACCGCTATAGAAAACTCTTTAATAACGAAATTCATTTAACTAACGTGTAACAGAATTACGAAATAATTTGGAGGAAGCATTAGTAAATTTCATAAATAATCACCCTGTAAAAATATTAAATCATAAAATGCAAATAAATTTTTCTATACACACGAATTCAAAAAATTCGTGTCCTATTGAAGATAAAAGACCGACACGAAACGCGTAAGTACCTAATAAAGTGGCGGGAGTCACATGATTTTAATTTGGCATGTGATATATCCTTCAGTTAAATTATGGCAGTGGTTTGCTCAAAAACTATTATGTTTTCGTTTCCGCATATAAGTCTCTGAGACAGTGCATAATGCACCACGAAAACCTATGAAGTATTATTTCGGTTTTCATTTACACGTTGTAAATGCAGAATGGCTTAACTCAAAATGAAATGATGGCAACAACAGAATCAAATAATTAGTAACTTAACGCGTTTTATATAGAAATTGGTCTTCGTACAGTTTCAAGCATTCGCCATGGTAAGCCATTTGGCTGGGTTGTCAATAGTAATCTTATCGATGACCTCCTGCGTTAATCCTTTGTTCTTCAACCTCGGAAGCACATTCGTTATTATATGACTGTAGCCGTGCCCGCCGAATTTCGTCTGCAAATATACACAAGGTGGGTGAAAAATTACGGGTGATGTAGAAAATGGGTGATAAAAACAAGATGGTGGCGCTTTTGTTGGATGGCGGTGTAACGGTTTTCTGTACCAGCAGTGTCAGCTCGAACAGTGCCTGATTTTCGTATTTTAGGTTTTTTTTTTATTAAATAAATGAATATACTACAACATACTGAATATATAAATGAATATACTACATCAGTCATCTTAGTACCCATAACACAAGCTACGCTTACTTTGGGGCTAGGTGGCGATGTGTGTATTGTCGTAGTATATTTATTTATTTATTTATTTATTATACACATACACATCGCCATCTAGCCCCAAAGTAAGCGCAGCTTGTGTATTAAGATAACTGGTGAATATTTTTATGAATAATATACACAAGTACTTATAATATAAATATTATTTATTATTATTATTAAACTCTTTATTTGTATAGCACAACATTAGCATATACAAAATATAATAAAAACAGAAACATATAGAAAAAAGATGAATACAAAAGGCGGCCTTATCGCTTAATAGCGATCTCTGCCAGGCAACCTTTGAATTAGGAAAATAAAGAAAAGTTGAATAGACTGCTGGTGGTACATGAATAACTACATACTAATACATAAACTAGTGTACACAAATAGATCAAAAGTACGACCCTGATGACCCAGATTGATGATGGATGGACCAAGATGGACCCAGGGCAACACTTTGTAGGATGCGTTGCAAAGTTCTGCTCTGTTTGTAGGATGGTGTTTGACTTACTATCAGGTGGGCTATCTGCTTCATCATCACATCAACCCATTACCGGCCCACTACAGAGCACGGGTCTCCCCCCACAATAAGAAGGGGTTGAGGCCGTAGTCCACCACGCTGGCCCAGCGCGGATTGGAGCTTCACACACCTTTGAGAACATGATGTAGAACTCTCAGGCATGCAGGTTTCCTCACGATGTTTCCCTTCACCGTTGAAGCAAGTGATATTTTAATCACATAAAACGCACATAACTTTGAAAAGTTAGAGGTGCGTGCTGGGAAACGAACTCGACCACCCGAAAGTGATATCGAGCTTACGCCCTATCACCGCTTCATCTATCTGCTTAGTCTATCAATAATATTTAAATATTAAAAAGAAAAAAAAATGATACTTGAAATCCTCACCAATCTGTGTTTAGTGTGTATATCATGGGACATCAATATCTTGTCTTCTTTGCCCTCGCTAACTAACTGTTTGATCATGACGATCCTCTGAGCATCGGAAGGCATATCTGTGTCCACATTCAGCTGGTAGTATGACACCTCGGTACCGAATAGATCGAACTGGCAGTAGGAACCCAGTTTAGAAAACTCCAGAAGTTTTGCTGGGTCGAGTAATGTACCTGAAAAAAGAGTTGGCATTTAATTGATATTAAGGCGCAGAGGGTAATTTGTACTCCAGCGTTTGCCATAACGGGATACCAGATGGTTTAACTTCCAAGGTGAGCTCACCAAAAGAGGTTTTATATAAACAAGTTGCTCGTGAATTTCAAGTTGTCCATGTATCGGTCTTTGATCTTCAGTAGGGTTGTCATAAGTAGCCAGTGTCGTGCACTTCATACATGCACAAAAGCACTGCATACCCTAAAATTGAAATATAGCCCGTATAAGAGGAGTATTTTTCCATTTTATGCAATTTTCCTGCTGTATGCACACCCTGGTAAGAAACCCAGTGCACGCCACTGTAAGTAGCCACTTGGAATATTTTGAATTAGTTTGTATGGAAAAATAAATACTTATGCTTCTTTTGGTTTCATATTTTTACAGGGTGATTCCTTATGAAATATGCAGCCTTCAACAGTATTAAAGTAGAAATTGCCTTACGGTCTAAATGTGACATGACAGCCTTGTCGACCTTGCCGCCTGCCTCAGCGTAGAGACGGATGATCTCAAAAGGCGCCTCGGGATCGCGATGCGGATGGAAGCTGACCCCGCAGCCGATTTGCGCCTGGAGTTCTCCCGCTGCCGATATTGCTCTGCTTTCGAAATCTGTACAGTCGGTGAGGGTTGCAGGGAGTACAGGGTTTAAAATAAAATCACAAGAATAACTAAATGCTATAATAACTAAATAGAACTTTAGTTCTACGAATTGCTTTAATTTAGATTTAGAGTTTTTTGTTATTGTAGATAAAAAGATACACTGCGATTGCTTTGCTATCCGTCCAGCGACTGGGTTAGGTCTTTGCCATGGTTGTTTGTCATTTCTGGTTATTATCACTAACGAGTGATAGAAGTCGTTAAAGTTTATCAAGCCACTTTTGAGAAGAGTTATAGCTCTCACTCCCTTCCTCTAAACTGTCAGAGAGGAGAAATGTTGTTGTTGGTCTACAATAAAAGAGTGCTTATTGATTTGTGTATTGCCTGTATTCATTGTGAGGTGAACCTACCATAGTTTTTTGAGGGTCAGTTATCTACAAACCTCTCAAAGGCCACACGCTAGCTATCTCTCCCATAAAACCGGCTTTAACTGACGGATAATCCACACATCCTCGAGTTAATTCCTCCAGCATATGGTTGTATAGATCTTCCTTAGTGCTCCTCAGGGTATTTTCTGATTGCAGATCAGCTATGTAGTGTCCTGTGCCAGCGACAATGTGTACATCCGTCGATTCAGAGACTCGCTTGTAAAATCCAATGTCTCTCTCAAGGCCTAATGTTGTGTTTTCCACTATGCTCCCTGTGTATTATATTACTAAGTATAGAATAGAATAGAGTAGAATTTGTTTATGCAATAATGCAATGAATACTAATTACGATATTATTTAATAATAAAAACGACTACAAAAATTCAATTTCAAAAATCGAATGTCAAAATAGTTATATCTAGCAACACCATTTACAAACAAAGTTTTTTTTGTTTACATCATAGATAATAATAAGATATAACCTCAATTCCAATATTTGTTTATTTACCAGAACAACACAAACAGACTTACATACGGAGGAACTAAAAATTTTATGCTTAATTATTAATAGTTTAAGTCTATGATGTGTCGTGCCAATAAAAATGTTCTGACTCAGCTTTTACCCACAACGCTGGTATTCTTGATCGCCTTATAGGTATGTTAGATCGCCGACGCCTATATTGTAAAACTGTGTTGGGTTTATTAAATATTATCATCATCCGGAGACTATATTAACGTACCAAGGGAAAAGGGCCTTATGTTAGAAGCAAAAATAAACTCGTGCCGTTTACTAGGCTACACAAAATTGCAAATTCATTCAATGTATATTATTTTATAAAAAATTACCAAATGAAATCTTTGAGATGTCTCTCAATAAGTTCAAAGTTTATATAAAACGTAAGCTTACAGTAAAAAATCCAATTATAATATTAAGTATTACTCAAACGATAAAAAAGCTTGGGTGTGTGGCTAGTTTCATAGCTTAACATAAATTTACTGGGAGATGGTGATAACAAAAAAAAACCCGGCTAAGTTTACTGTGGGCTCTTCTTAGACCAGGGTGCGTTAAGAACCCTCGTAGCTTTAGATTTAAGTTGGCGAACGAAGTTCTTACCATCTCCTTACAATTATGTAAACAAATATGTATGAACGCTTAATAAGTGCCTGTGATTGACCTACATAAACAAAGACATTTTGAATTTGAATTTGAATTTATACATAAATACTTATAATATCCACATAAACACCCAGACACTGAAAAATATTCATGCTCATCACACAAACATTTTCCAGTTGTGAGAATCGAACCCACGGCCTTGCACTGAGAAAGCACTGCCCACTGTTCCAATCGGCCTTAATATAAAATAGTAAAATAGTAATATATAGTCGTATAGCTTGTTTATTTTGTTTTTGTCACTTTATTTTCAGAACTTAAGGATCTAAATTTAGTTAACATAAGTTAATAAATTCAACTTGTTGTTATTAGTTTGTAAAAGATTTCATTATCTATATATATAAAAGGGAAAGTGTGTGGGTGTGTTTCGTATAGGCTCCGAAACGGCTGGACCGATTTCAATGAAACTTTCAGGGAATCTCCGGATTGACCTGGCGAGTAATCCTGTAAAGTTTGGTGACGATCGGAGCATTCCTATTTTTGAACTGTCAAATACAGCTTTTATGTACTATGATGATATTCTATTGATGGGTGTACATGGGTGTAGATAATGATCTTCACCCGCTTGAAAAGAGAATAGAAGAGAATGAATACAGAGAGAAATAAATTATTTAATTTTTTTTATTATGAGACTTAAATTAAAAATTTAATGTTGTAAGTTTATTGTTTAAATAAAATAAAGCAAAATCTAGCCCGGCGAAGCGGGCTGGATACGCTAGTAACTTATAAAAAATCCTCAAAATTTCACGAAGAAAGATTAAATCACCGAATTAAGCCATATTATCAAAACTGCATTGAAACGTCGTGAGGAAACCAGCATGCCTGAGAGTTCTCCATAATATGAAGCCCACTATTCCGCACTTAGCTAGCGTGGTGGACTGCGGACCCTTCTCGTTATGGAAGGAGACCAAAATATGATACGACAAAATATTACTCTATATAAACAAAACATTGATATTAATAATCGACTTACTAGAAACAGACATAAAGGAGAATGCCGGATGAAGTATGGGATTTGGTTTCACATAGTACTTATAAGGTTCCTCTTTGGAATTTATTTCATTTTTAATTACAATACATTACCAAAAACATTAAAACTCTAGTTCGCCGGATTTAAGAGTTAAATGCAAATGAAGTTCGTGAATTAAGGTTATTTTTGACACATGCGATTATTGTACCTACATATTGATGGTACTGTTCACAATATATTAGAACCACTAATCTATTTCATTAAAAGATTTTTTAACCGTCGAAGTTAAGGCTTGTGATTTGAGAGGGTTTTTTAAATAAATAAATAAATATATTAGGACAATACACGCATCGCCATCTAGCCCCAAAGTAAGCGTAGCTTGTGTTATGGGTACTAAGACAACTGATGAATATTTTTTTGAATAACATACATAAATACTTAAAATAGACATATAAACACCCAGACACTGAAAAATATACATGCTCATCACACAGACATTTTCCAGTACCATCAACCCACGGCCTGGGGCTCAGAAAGCAGGATCGCTGCAAACTGCGCCAATCGGCCGTCAACACGAACATTTTAAAAAACAAAACTTAATTTTTGATACCAATTTAAATGAGGCACCAAACGAAACCGTGTTCCGGCATTCTCCTTTTTGATACTTGCATATCGTCTGCGAAAGGGGCAGAACTCCTTTGTGGGGTTGAGTATGTATTGCTGTTATGATGATGATCAATCCAACGTTTTTATATACCTCCGCCAAGTGATTTATATAGCTGAACATCACTTGACACAGCATCCCGTGCGTCTGGATCATTTAACAACAGATTGTAACGAGAACTGTATGGAAACTGCCTGATGTATCCAATCTTACTGCACGTGAAACCTTCGTTGAAATTGTTCTCTATCTCTTTCGGGGGTTCCCGGTAAAAATGAGTGAATTTCATACAAAGGTGCTCATGAGTTAAAGTCCTTCCTAAGACTTCGGGTTGCACATCTCCTCTTACTGAAAACGAGACAATTTTAAGGCGAAACTTCCTCACGCATTCCAGATAGCGGCCTGAGTAAAAAAGTTAATTATTTGTTTTGGATTATATTTAGAACCAAGATTGAAAAAATAGTCAAGGTTCATTGTTTCAATCAAGGAGCAGTCCCTCGTGACTTCGTCCGTATTTAAGTTAACTTTATAAGATCTGGAACTATTAAAGGGGAACAACTTTGTCGTACATGTTTTACCGAAACTTTAACAGTTTGAGTTTATAAATAAATAAATATAATACGACAATACACACATCGCCATCTAGCCCCAAAGTAGCCTGTAGTTTGTGTAATGGTTGCTAAAATGACTGATGAATATTTTACATAAATAGTTATAAAATACAGATAAACACCCAGACACCGAAAAACACTCATGTTCATCACACAACCATTTTCCAGTTGTGAGAATCGAACCCACGGCCTTGGACTCAGAAAGCAGGGTCGCTGCCCATGTCAAAATCGGAAGTTGAAACATTCTCCATTGGTGCTATGCTTTTGGTCTCAGCGTGATAATATATAGCCTTCCTATATAAATTGTCAATCCAACACTGAATGAATTTTTCAAATTAGACCAGTAGGTAGTTCCCGAGATCATCGCGTTCAAGTAAACAAACAAACAAACTCTTCGGCTTTAAATATTAGTATAACATTCACGGTTTCAGTCAAAGGGCATTAATTTGAGATTTATAAAATCTCTCTCATCAATTGTGGATACATAACGCACAGTGGCCCTCGGTTCTCATACCTATTAACAAATCTCTAAATTAAACAAAATTTAATCGCCTAAAAATAGTGCTATCCTTATTACAATATTTTTAACGAAATACCCATGTTAAAACAATTTTTATGTTTATCGGAAAAATTCTCTGTGTCATAATACTAAGTATTAATATAGTCCTATTGAGAAATTTCAACTCACCAGTTTGAATTTTTCCTGAGCTCATGATAACTTAAACAGGCGAAGCATAAAAACGTTTAAAATAATTATACTATGCACCTAAATAAACGTTTAGTTACACACGTTGCGTGACAAGTTTGATAAGAGACTTGTTTATTTATAAAATTAATTTATGAACCGTTTATCGCAAGCATTATATCTACATAGCATATAAACATAAACAAATATCATATTTGAAACTACACTTAGCAAAAACAAATTCCTATTAACGTAAAAAAAATCATGAATCTCTTAAAAAATTCAAGAAGTCAGTAAACTTCAATTTTTTTGTACAAAAATAGCTGACCATCCAGCAACATCTACGCAACTGAACTGATCTAGCTAGATGAAAACAGCTCCGTAGCCGTGACCTAAATTTGACTATCATTGAGCAGCGCGAAAATAAGCCTTACAGGCAATCTTTTGATGAGTACTTTGACATCTGTGACGATGCAGTGTTTGTCGTGGTACTTCGTGGGAGGTACTGGCTGCAATTCCCTGCTCGTGAATTTTCCTGAATCATTATTTCTAAATGACCCCAGCATGGGCAGTGGACAATTATATCAGTGGGAAAGGATATAAATGTATCTTCTCCCACGGCTTTATCAACTCTGAGAGCACTGGTGTACCAGTGGAAATATTCAAACAATAAATGTGTAATAATAAACGGGGGTAAACTTCTTCTATTCCTTGTTAAAGTGATTAAGCAGGTTGACACGTTAGTTATATCCCCTGTCAGGGGATATAATCGGGGGATATAATTTTTGTCTTCTGCCCGAGCTAGCCCTGCAGGTATGGACTACTTCAAACGCTTCTAGTTTAATGCTTAACACCGACAATGACTAATAAATCATTTGAGTTAAATACAACGTGTAACTTAATTACGAAATAATGTTGAAGGATGCATAAGTATATTCCATGAGGAATCACCCCGTAAGAATATTAAACCAAAAGAAACATATTTATTTTTTCATACAAGCTATTTCACAACATTCTTAGCGTTTACTTATGACAACCCTATTGAAGATAAAAGACCGACACGCACATATTACCTACGCTATGCGACGCGTACCTAATTAAGTGAGAGGAGTCACATGATTTTAATTCTTTCAGTATTAACTAATGCAGTGGTTTACTCAAAAACTATTAGGTTTTCGGTTCCACAGATAAGTTTCAGAGACAGTACATAATGAATCTCTAAAGCCTGTAAAGTATTATTTCGGTTTTCATTTACACGTTGTATAATATACCAGACATTCAGTCTATTCATTTACTTATTTATTTGACAAATCATAAGAGCCTAATGTACCTACTAGATACCCGCACATATGATTCAACTTTTAGGTAGCTGTCAACATATTATACAGCTTTTCTTGTCATTTTATAAGTAAGAGCTTAAGATGCTTCTTCAAAAGCTAAGTATAGATATAAGTCCAAAAGCAGCGAACTATTTTTATTTCATTCGCAGCTCAAATCGTATCAGCTCATTATAGTAGGTACGAAATTGTCATGGAAACGGGTAAATATGAAACGTGTTTCCTATTGTCAGATAGTATATTAAATCAATGTCTGTTGTTCACAACGGTTGACAACAAACTCACTTTAAAATATCGTAAGTTTTCCTAATTTTCCAATATGCCGATTTTAGTAAAAGACTACTCGTGGATTCAAAGTTCCACTACCGTTCATATAAGAGTTCCGCTAGATCCAGTTTATAAGGAAAAGGTAGATCTTTTTACAACAGATTGTTATGTTAAAGCACATTTTAGGCCATTTCTGTTTGAAGTATTTTTACTGCATGATGTTGATATTAAAAAAAGCAAATGTATAGTAAAGGACGATGTTATTTTGCTAGATTTAATAAAAAGAGATGATACCGAATGGGAATATTTAGAAAAGATCTTGACAAAGGAAGATAAAATGGTAATTCGGCAAAAGATACTGGAAGAATGCCAACAAAAAGCTAAACAGGAAGCTGAAGATAAAGCAATAAAGAAAAGTCATTTAGATAGATTTACGGTTCAAAAAGCAATGGATATTGATAGTAAACAACACGACATTATGGACTCGAGAAGAAATGAACAGTGTAAAAGAGCTATGGATGATTTAGAAAAGTGGAGAATATCTACAGATCAAAATTATCAAAATTTTAAACAAACAAATGGATCAGGTGTTAAAATTATTGAATTGCCATCGTTAGAAAATGATGAAGCTACCGAAAAAGGAAGCTTATCTGCAATTGAGAATCGTAAACAAAATTTTATGGGTTTAAAAAGCTCTGGCGTTAAAATAGTTGAACTACCATCCTCAGAAGATGAAGATATATCGGACAAAACCAAAATAAATGAATTAAAAAAAGATCCTAGCAAGCAAAATTATAGTAAAACTAGCGAATTTGCAAGCCAACACAAAAAGCAAGTAGTTATACCGAAACCAGAAAAGAAAGTAGTAAAATCTGAATATGTTGAAAAGAAAAAGGAAGAAACGGCTAAAAGGGTTTTGCCGAAATTAAGGCAAATGGCCAATTTAGAGATAACGCATACACTGCGAACTTTTCCAACACCAAGTAGGGAATCTACTGCCCAAGAAGAAGAGGCGTGGTTGAAAAATATAACAATGGCAAGAAGGGCTACCGGTAAGTTAGAATAACATCGTGATACCTGCAGCGCTTTCAGAGTGTTAGGTCAATCAAAAATTTACAGTGTAGCTAAGTAAGCCAAGTAATCTTCTAAACCAACATAAAATACTCGTATATAGTGCTGCTAAATCCTCCATTCTGCATGAATACACGGCTATTTGGACATAGATCGGATCGGGTTTTATAGATCTCGTAGTAGAAATACATCTTTAAAGCAAGTCCCATAAAATAGACAGAACATCAGAGTGCTAAAATATTAGTCGACAGAGATTGGATGGTTTTATAAATTCTGTAGGGTCTCGAACCTACTCCCTCTACCCTACCCTACTCCTCGACCTAATCTCGATTCAACTTCTAACGCAAGCCCTATATAAAAGACAGACCGTCAGAGTGCTTTAAACTAGGGTGCTATTCAAATATTGTCATGACCGCTACATGTACAGTAAATAGACATTACTAAGTATGCTATCAAATCATACTACGAATTACCTTGCCTACGTAAAAAAAATATACTAGTTTTAACCACATCCCGAAAGTTGGCTAAACTAGAGTAGGTATACATACTTAGTATAATCTTTTATATCATCCCGAGCAGTACCAGTAACCTGTACTACTTACCTGCCCACTTTTTTAGCTTTTGAGACGCTTGAATTGCTCCAACGTCTTTTGTATTTCAGGGTTTGTATCCGAAGATCTGCGTCCAGAAGAACAAGATCCTCAATGGTGCAAAGAGAAAGGCGACGAATTCTTCCGGAGTGGCAACTATTTGGGCGCCATAAGCGCTTATACGCACGGCATCACTTTATCGGATAAATTGCCAAGTCTTTATGCCAATAGATCCGTCACTCATTTCGCACTGGGAAACTTTAATAAATGTGTAAGATGTTATACACACTTTTTAAAACTTTAGATCCACAGATAAAATATTTCATTATCATCATGATCGTGTTTCCTCCAAGAAAAATCAGAGTTTAAGCAGTAGTCCACCACGAGGATGATGATGAATAATATTATACACAGCACCAGTCAAATATGGTCCAGTATCCTTACATTCGTAAATCAAAGAGTGCTATTCGTTTGATGTCGTCTGTCCACCTCGTTGGGGGCCGACCAAAGCTGAGTTCACCTGTGTGGGATCGCCATTCAAGCACCTTGGAAGCCCAACGTCCATCGGTTCTCCGAGCTATGTGCCCCGCCCATTTCCACTTTAGCTTTCCATTCGCTGAGCTATGTTGATAACTCTGGTTCTTCTACGGATCTCATTTCTGATTTGATCACATAGAGTTACTCTCAACACTGCAATAGATTATTACCTTTTTTTATAGTAATAACTGCCAGACCAATCAAATGGCAACACTAAGCAGGGCATGCAAGGAACACGTACATCGACTAGCCACTCTGTGTCCATCAACCAAAGGCGCATGTGTTAAGCCACATGTGCCAGTAATAACACCGGCAACCACGTCCCTCAGACAGGAACACAGCATTGCATCAATACTGCTTTGCGGCAGAAATCAGCATCAGCAGTAGTTTTTCCTGAAAGAGCCATGTTTCAAGAAGGTCTACTGCTAAAATTTATTGACTACTTTCAGGCAACAGATTGTTCAACTGCCTTGGACCTTATGAAACCGCCGTGTGAAGGCAATCGCCGCAGTCGGGCAAAATGCATCGCTCGAAGGGGAGCGGCCCTTGCCCGTTTGGGCTATTTAAACAAAGCAATAGACGAAATGAAAGCAGCCGCCAAATTGTTGCCGGAAGACGAAACAATCAAGAAAGATATATATGATATGGAGAGAGCATGGGAACAGAATCCTGATTCAGATTAAAGGCATTTGATTTATACAACCTGTAAATGAAAACCGAAATAACGCTTCATAGTCTTTAGAGGTACACTTTTTACTGTCTCTGAGACTTATCTGTGAAACATAAATGCTAAAAGTTTTTGAGTAAACCACTGCCATAGTTTTTACTGAAAGAAATCAGATACAGCCCTGACATAACGTGCAAAATTAAAATCAAGTGACTATTGTCACTTTTTTAGGTACGCGCCGCGTAGCGTAGGTACTATGCGCGTGTCGGTCTTTTATCTTCAATAAGTTAACACTTTTGAATTAGTTTGTATGGAATAATACTTCTTCTTCTTTGATTTAATATTGTTGATTCCTTATGAAATATACTAATGCACTCTCCCACAGTATTTCTTAATGCGGTTACATGTTGTATACACGGTTTTCCAATCGAACATCCTCACCTACTTGTTAAGTTAAATGGAATTTAGTTACATTTAAATAATAATTATCCACACCTATCGCTTGTCCTAGGTTATTATTACAGCATTAAATTGATGTCCAAGCATTTTTTTCATTTTTAATTGAAACCCCATGTTCCGACCCATTTGGGGAAGTCAAACAATCCATAACCAGTTCCGACGCAACCAAACGTATTGGTATAAACGTATAATGCAACCTTAATAGATAGACATATGCTGTCGCGAACTTTTAAAGGGGTACTACTTTATCAAACATGATTTTATCGAAACTTTAACCGCACACGAAGCGCTCGTCGCTTCTACTTCATCGATAAGTAGGTTATCCAACACTAAAATATTTTTTCAATTCGGACCAGTAGTCGTGGCGTTCAAGTAAACAAACAAACAAACTCTTTAGCTTTATATATTAGTATAAGATTGTCCTGTCTTAAAGCCGACTCCTTCATCTGTGGTAAAAGGTGACGTGTCAATTTATAGTTACAGAAACAGCACGACAATACATTCAAATGATATTGTAGCAATAAAAGATTCGTTTTAATTAAACACTATAATAGTAATTATTAAATTATAATATACAATCATGAATTTACTACGTCATTCTATTCATTTACGTTCTTTTTCGTGAGCCCAAGATTGTTCAACAATGCATGAGGCGACGGATCTCTACCGCGGAACCTTCTGAACACCTCGCTTGGGTGGCAACTACCTCCAGTCGCTAAGAAAGTATCTCTATATCTTCTACTGATGGTTAAAATATCTTGATTGCTCTCTCTGGCTTCGTCGAAAGCGCTATAAATGTCAGCGGCGATCATTTTCGACCACAAATGGCAGTAGTACGCAGCCCCCCATTCCTCGGAAAATATTTTCGTGAACGAAAGAAGGTGGGAGTCGTATTTATCGAACGGCAACACATTATATTTTGGCCAGAGTTCCATTACAACATCCCTCCAGAAAGTCTTTTTCGAGTGCAATTCTAAATCCAATCGCGAGAGATACAATTCTTTGCATAAATCGTAACCCGCCATATGTCTTCTAATGTTCTGCAAATTTTGGATTATCTCTTCTGGCAACGGTTCATCAGTTCTATAGTGGCCACTGATTGACTGGACAGTGTGTTGGTCGTAGAGCCAATGCGTCATCACTTGTCCGCACACTTCCGCCGCATCCCATTCTACGTTGGACAATCCAGCTACTTCGGAATAGTTTGCAGTCGTGAGTAAATGTCGGAGTGCGTGCCCAAATCTTTGGAACAACGCGCTCACTTCCTTGAATGTTAATAAAGACTGTTTTCCATCAGACGGCGGTTGGAAATTAAAAATCAGAGCAGAGAGAGGTTGTGTGGACGTGGCAAAATTCTTTTGGCGGATCGATACATGCCATCCTGCGTCATCGTACACGCGAATCTTTTCGTCTTCTCTGGCATAGGGATCCAGATAGAATCCAGCTACAGGTTTGTTATACGTTTCATCGTAAATATCGTAATATTTTACATCCTTATGCCAAGTGTGCGTGTCAGACCTTTCAACGATTTGTATTTTGAAGAGGTTACTACACAAATTGAAAAGGCTGTTAATAACTTTGGGTAGTGGAAAGTATTCGCGGATTTTGTTCTCGTCAAAACTGTAGAGAGACCATTTTTGTTTTCTTTGCCAGTATGGGATATCCCAATGCTCTAATTTTGAATCGAAACCTCTGTCGTTAGCATAATTCTGTAATGTATCAAGTTCAACTTCCTGCATTGGTCGAGCCGTTGTTAGAAGATTATCAAGAACATTAATAACATTTTCTAAGGATCCAGCCATTTTCGTTTCCATACTCATATCAACAAATGAATCATAACCCAATATAAATGCTTGTTCTGATCTGTAACCCCTTAACTTTTCTATATTTGTGCTGGTTTCAAAGTCCTTGTTAGTATATCCTGAACATCGTTGTACATGTGCTTGCCATGCATTCCACCTTAAGCTTCTATCAGGGCAGTACTGCATAAATGGTTCATAGATGTGCGGTTGTAATGTTATTTTCCAAGGGCCCTTATCTGCTTCATGGTTAATAGACATTACTTTTGCAAGACTTTCGGGAAACTCTTTGGCTACTAACTCATTATTTATAATGCTACTAAACACTTTAGTAGCAACAGAAACCTTTTGTCTTATTGTACTTCTTTGTTTTTGTAGTTCATTTAAGATATTGTCGAGTCTATCACGTTTCGCACCTTTGACATCAAGACCATTAAGTTTGCCTTCTAATATGTATTTGTCTAAAAGCCTCTGTTCCTCATCTGTAAGTTTTTTCAAACGGTTTTTTTCTTCAACAGCAGCATAGTAAATTGGAATGCTATTAAATTTTGATGATCTAGCTTTGTGAGCTCTTTCGTGTATTTGTATGTAGGACTTTGTGGGCATCAAAGAACTGTTCCCCAAGTACAAGGCTTTTGCCATCCCCCATGTCAGTTCTAATTGGCTATCTAGTTTTTCAAGAGGCTGAAAAATTTCCACAAATGCATTTTTGCAGTTTATGCAAGACTCCTCGATTTGTCTGACTCCATTTTCATACTCCAAGCTTTGTTTGCTGATTGTGGCGATGCATTTTTCAATGGTTAAATCAGTGAATTCCGGCAAGCCATTCTCTGAGAGCAGTGTACTTCTGTCTGCATCTTCACCTATCTCTGGGATCCTGAAAAATAGATTTATGATAATAATGATAAATGTTACATTAATCTATAAATAATGGAATTATTTTGTATTATGTAGTCTTGTAGGCTTACTACCATTGATTAAATTGATTGAAGCAGTAAAATTTTTATACTGTTGATGTTTGATTCAGAATGAGAATTCTTATTTTTGGTATGTCTCAAGATCTGCCACATACATCTCTCAATTAGTTCATAGCATTAATAAAACATAAGTGTATCAAAAAATCCTATTATAATATTCAAGATTATACATTCACATAGAATGATAAAAAAGCTTTGGTATGAATTGCTCTAACTTCATAGCTGAATATTGATTTGACTGTGAGATTGTCGTAACATAAAGAACTAGGTTTGTTCTGGGGTCTTCTTACACCAGAGCCCATTTGTTTTATAAGTAAAGAAATAAATATACCTACTACAACAATACACAAATCATCATCTTGACCCAAAGTAATCATAGCTTGTTTTACGGTTACTAAGATGACTGATGAGTATTTTTATGAATAATATACATAGATACTTATCATATACAGATAAACACCCAGACACTGAAAAACATTCATGTTCATCACAAAAACATTTTCCAGTTGTGGGAATCAATCTCAGAATGCAGGGTTGCAGCCCACTGCGCAGTAAAATTTTTAGTTAACCAATGTACTATCACCATCACCTCACAATAATGGTAACAGAATTGTATGAAATCTAAAAAAGGTCGTGAAAGGTCTACATGAATAAAACATAGAATTTTTATTATAATCACAACCTTAGCTATTTACTGCCTTAAGAATTGTTTTTTAGGTTATTTTATGAATTTAACAATTCACCTGTTGACTCTCTTCCTGAGTCAGATATTGAGACCATCGGAAGCAAAAAATTATATTAATATTTTCTATAAATATATATAAAGCCTGTAGTAATTATTATTCTGTATAACTTATAACTTGAGCTTATTAAAGTTTGTGTGGCTCATTGAGACTACAGTCTCATTATTTGAGAATCAGTCTCATTGGTTACACAACATTAAACAATTCAGTTACTAACTGTAAATTTGCCCTATATCTTTTACATGCCTCAGAGAATGTGTTAAGCCACATTATTATTACTAACACCTGATAATAAAGATTGTCTAAGAGCTGCAGTATCTAACCAAGAGCAATTAGAGCAGTGTTGGGTTTAAGCTGCATATTTCTCCCATGAGAGGCCTGTGTAGAGCAGTGGGACTTAATTTAGATTGATGATCATGATGATGATTACGATTATCTTTAATATTGCTGATACCCTTTTTGAGATTATTATAAAAGGAAAATCCACTTACAGAACTACATATCCAGAGTTACGTTTGTTTTGATAAAATGGCCGTTTTAAATGACGCGATAAAATATTAGGACGCAGAAAAGATGACGCCATGACTGAATGAACAATTCTTAATAGCGTTTTTACTGTATGAATTTTATTTATTTTTGTATTCCAATTTTTGGTTAAAACGCTCGATTACTATTTTCTTTTGAAATAGCAAAGCAGCCGGAAAAACATATGATATTGACATTGACATTATATCACAAAGTTTTTCTTTCTTTTTAAATTATTAAATACGGCCCTGGATTCTAGCTGTTGTACCACAGATAAATTACTAGATATGTAGATTCGCACCTTTTGGGCCATAGACAACAACGTGTTTTTTTTAATAAAATAATAAATAAATTTTATTTTATTAAGTATAGTAAAATTCCTGTCATCATAATTATTTTATCATTCACTATATGATTATCAGTACGTATATTATGTTGTAATTTATTGTTGTTAATAAAAATATTTATTATTATTATTACTTATCAGGCTCTCTTGACGTGCTAGGGATCAAACTCGGTCATCCTAAAAGGGATTAATAAGGAGGCTATCAATGGTTTATAAAAAACTGTATATTTTTGAAAAATTATTTTACATTCTAAAGTGAGATCTTTTGTTGCAATAAATGATCATGAATACCTAATATATCTTATTTAAAATAATTTCATTAGGACGCGAGTGCATCATGGTTACTAATTATTAATCTGTATCGCGATTGCGCGTACCTATTAAACACACCAAAGCTAAAAATATGGAAAACTCACAGAATAATGTAACAACTGGTTTCATACTATTTATTTACGTACTACAACAAATTCTATTTTTTCATTATTTTTGTCAATAGCAGCGGCTACATCTTCATTTAAAGATACATTCACCATTTGGCACGAACACAGTGCATTGCAATCTTTACAATTCGCTTTTTCCTTTTCGTCCTCGTCTGGTTTAGTTTCTCTAACTGGCGGGCTGCAACAAAAGTCTGTATCTAAGCCCATTCTTTCACCATCCTCTAGAGTCTGTGGTAAATGTTGATTGAGAGTTTCTGGCAGAAGCAAGCTTGCGATACCACCGGCTACGAGTAATGCTCCCATTATGATGAGGGGTAGAACCATAATATCGGATCCCTGAAATATAACAGGTAAAATAAATTAGGAAAAAATAAATAATAAATAAATAAAATAAATACTTACTACGACATTACACACCGCCACCTAGCCCCAAAATAAGCGTAGCTTGTGTTATGAGTACTAAGATAACTGTTTTTATGAATATAATACACAGAATTACTTATAATATACAGATAAACACCCAGAAACTACAAAAACTCTCTTGTTTATCACACAAACATTTTCCAGTTGAATAATTTCGTGCCTCCGTTAAGTTTAGTAGGTAGTTACTGGTAAAAGTTAAACACTTTTTCGTTTCATTAGGTTACGCATATAACTGCTATTATTACACATTCGCAATCATAAAGACGTTTTCGAACATCGTGTTACCGAATCAGGCATTAGGTAAAACGGAAATGGTTTCAGTTGCTTGGTAACCCAAAAATGTATTAAGCATTTCTGACTTTTGTGGCGGGATCAATGGGGTTCTGATGGGAACATACTTCTTCTTAATAAAACGCTAGCATTGGGACTTATTTGTATAACCTCTTCTCATTTGGGTGGAGACCCGTGCCCTGTGGTGGGCCGCTATGATGATGATGATGATGATATAATTATTGTTTATATTGGAAGTTCGAAGTATCTTTAAGTTTGTCCACATAAAAATGAATAAATTGCCTTAAACCTTACCAAATAGTTCACTAACGGGATGAAAATAGGTCCAAGCATTCCGAGCACAGAGCTCAAACTCATGCCGAGTCCTCTAACAACTGTAGGATATAATTCTGAAGCCATTAACGGTAGCACCACAAACGCTGAAGATATACCCATCTTTCCCACGCAGTACAATGCTAGAGTCACATTCGTTTCTGAAAAGTAATATTGCTTGAAAATAGAGCCGTAAAAGAAAATAAGTTCACAGTCAAAAAATGGTTCTATTTCTTCACGCATAAATCAGGTGTTCTATCTTTTTTGTATATGTTTTTGAAGTTATACTTCTTTTGGCGCTTTAGGGAAAAATGGTGAGAGTAAATTTTTACGATGCGCGCGCACACCGTCACAAAATACCGACACCATGAAGTTAGCTATAGTCAACATTTTAGTTTTTCTAAAAAAAGGTCTGACATTTGACTTTTTTCTATTGTTAGTGTCGTTTTTTCTACAAACGTGGGATAAGGCGACAGATAAAATTTTTGAAAAGATTTTTATCTTGTTACGCCAAAGAAGTATAACTTCTAAGGCGTATACATAAGTACACACATGTTTTTTTCTTATATAACTTACCATGTTGCACCAAAAACGTAGTTAAGCAAGCAATACCACCGACCACCATACTCATACATAAAGTCCATCGTCTCCCCAATCGTTCCATGGATGGCCACAGGAACATATAAGTGGGTAGTTCCACTATACCAGCTAAAAAGAAGTTTAAAAACTCATCCCCTCCTAGCACTGGAGCATAGTATGACAGCCCAACATACACACTAGTGTTTGTGAACCAGATAAAGGTTATGATGATAGTCTTCTTCCGTAAGTTAGGTGTTCTGAACAGATCTAGTATTCCATATTTGCGCAACTTCTCCTTTTCTAAATCTTGTTTCAGCTTGTCTGATTCATATTTACGTCGCAAATGCACCATGTAGTTTGCTGGTAAGGATTTGCCATTGATTCTGAGGACAAAATGTTTGCTTATCATAACCTGCTAATCTGCATTAGAGCAACGTGGAGTGTTGCCAGGTTGGAGCTCTCAATCTCTTTCTCCTATTCACTTGTACAAAAACTGTTAATGGGATATTAATGGCGACTCGAATAAAACACTTTTATTGTACACCATTTCGCACTAGGCCTACGTGGTGGACTACAGCCTTAACCCCTTCTCATTGTGGGAGGAGACCCGTGCCATGTAGTGGGACGGTAATGGGTTTATATGATGATGATGATTGTACACCACGTAAAAGTACAGAAAATTTAAACGAACGCGCTGAGGAAGATGATAAACCTAACTTAACTAAAGGTATGATTTTCATGACGCTAAGAACATACGTACCTGGCCATTTTCTTCAATATCACTTCAGCTTTTTCAAATTGTCCCCTCGCCAATAACCATCGTGGACTTTCTGGCATTGGCCAGATGTAGAGGAAGAAGCACACAAATGGCAATGTACTAGCTAGAGCCAGATGTCGCCAGTCTCTGACCAAGTAGACGACACCAGCTAATAGAATGAGGCCCAAGGAGTAAGCTATATTTGATAAGATAGTGCACAGAGTTCGGCATTTCGGTCCCACAAGTTCTATCGCTGCAAGAAGAAAAGTAATTACTTAGTATTTTCGAAATTAAGTTGATATGGAAGTACGAAATTCTGATAGAAATAAGCTCGGTAATTATAGTGTGTAGGTATATATAAAAAAAAGTGTGTGTACACGCGTTAGAAGTTATACTTCTTTGGCGTAACAAGATAAAAATCTTTTCAAAAATTTATCTTTCGCCTTATTCTACTTTTGTAGAAAAAACGACACTAACAATAGAAAAAGGGTGTTGTTTGAATTATTGAAAGTCAACAGTCAAACTTTTTTTAGAAAAACTAAAATGTTGACTACAACTAACTGCATGGTGTCGGTTTTTTTTTTGACGGTGTGCGCGCGCATCTTTAAAATTCACTCTCATCATTTTTCCCTAACACGCCAATAGAAGTTTAACTTCAAAAATAATATTCTAGGTATATGCACTTCGCTAAAACTTGATTTTCTATTCGGAATGAAGTTATTTATTTAATAACGTAGTATGGAATGATACAGTCTGGTTATATTCCATTGGATTATTTATGAGACATTAAGAAAAACAGGTAATTGCTATGATGTAGCTGGTAAATAAAGAGTACTAATGCTTTGAAAAAGCTTTTCTGGTTTTTGATGCTTCCTGAAATAAATACTAACCCAAAACGTAAGGAGTAGCCATAATAGCAGGTACAGTGAAGCCGACGCCAAATCTATAAATTATCCACACAACGTAATTCTGAGCGAATGCTGTGGCCACTCCGAAGACGCACTCGATGGCCAGGTAGATGAAGAAGGACGGTTTTCTTCCTAGAGTGTCCTGGAGGTAGCCGAAGATGTAGTTTCCTATAATGCCTCCAACAGCAAGCAGTACCAGGCCCAGTGTTGGGTAGAAGTCCTTGTTGCATACTAAGTTCCACTGCGAAATTAAAGTAAATAATGAAAACGAAATGGCCATGGATCTTAATTTCCTAAAGCATTGAAATGAAATACGAAATGTAATTTCTTGACGTAAACTTTAGAATGTTTAAATCACAAATTATGTTTAAATTGTGATTGTTACGCATCGATTCATGATTTACTTCAATCAAGCCAACGTAGACCGCACCAACTTTACTTAGTTACGTATTTTTATTAATCTAGTTATATTATATTCTTTCATAACCAGTAATAAGCTGTCAAAAACCACTATAGTTTACATTGTTACAAGACGACTTGTAATAGTATTTACTATTAAATACATTAGTATTTATGATATGTTATAGTATATATTAGTTTATTATTATTTTTTTTTTTAATATTTATTATATTATGTATTATTATATTATTTTATTTGTGTAATCTAGTTTAAGTATTAGTATGTAGTTATTAGAATGTATTTTTTTTCAATATGCACAACCTGCAGTATGTTATCCTTTTGTTTTCCTTATCCTAAGGTTGCCTGGAAGAGATCGCTACGAAGCGATAAGGCCGCCTTTTGTATACTTCTACTGTCTGTGTTTTTTTTACTCTTCTTCTGTATTTTTATTTGTGTGCAAATAAAGAGTATAAATAAATAAAATAATATGCAGTATACCTTAAAGTATCTGCTAATAATTAGTGTATTATCTATGGATGAGTAAAGCCCGCGAACATTCAAAACAGTGATTAAAACTCTGCTTATTGCATGAGATAGAAATTTAAATTTCATTCGATTTTTATTTTATACAAAAGATTTTTTTCCTCTTTATACCATCCGGGTGAATTTAGCTGATAAATTTTAAGTAGTTTTTAAAGCGGAAATAAAAATTTTCCGCTTTAAAAACTACCTTGATTGATTTGTCTACAGAATAGGTATTTATGCCCAATCTGTGTTTCAATGGCAGTATTAGCACAAAATCACAGCACGCACCTACTAGCTTTTCTAAATTATGTTCGTTCTGAGCAATTACAATATCACCAGCTTTAAGGTTGAACATCGTGAGGAAATCTGCATGCGTGAGATTTCTCCATAATGTTCTCAAAGGTGTGTGGAGTTCACCAATCCGCACTGAGCCAGCGTGGTGGACTACGGCCTTAAACCCTTCTCATTGTGTGATGATAATTTTATTATTTTTTGGCGGAATATGGGTGCAAAATAGATCTTAATAAATCATATTCTGTTATTCGGCGTGCAAATATTTAAATCAACTAATAAATAAATAAATAAACTACGCCAATACACACATCGTCATGTAGTCCCAAAGTAAGCGTAGCTTGTGTTATTGGTAAATGATACTAAGATAACTGATGAATAATATACATAAATACTTATAATATATAGATAAACACCCAGACACTGAAAAACAATCATGTTCATCACACAAATATTGTCCAGTTGTGGGAATCGAACCCACGGCCTTGGACTCAGAAAGCAGGGTGGCTGCCCACTGCGCAAATCGCCAATCCAACAGGCTTATAATAAGAAATTAACAAATATTTAAATTAATTTATTGTTAGTAAACTATTGTAATCTGTGGGTACAAATTCGGACTTACCTCAACAACAACAGTGTTTTTGTATGTGCCCATTTCATAAACCCAACCATCAGCGCAGGGTATGATCTGTTTATCCAGACTGTCATCTACACTGGGATAGTTGTTCAAGACATCGGAATAGTTCAGGTTGTACATGCTACATTGGGAGTACTCCAGCTGTTCATTTCTTAACTCTAGCGGTATACTGAAAAAAAAGATGTTTTCAATCCAATGGGCTTCTTTATTTGTATTTCTTATTTGACAAATAAAATTTTGTGAAACAAACAGCCCTAGTCAGATCTATGTCCAACAATGGACTTCAATCGTTTGTATTGATGATGATTGTGATGAAAAAAAGGCCGATTTACATAATTTTTCATCCAAAATTATAATACTCGGCCTATAAGCCTACTAAGAAAGTTATCTTTATAGCTACGCAAAATTATTTTACTTAGCAGTGATAATCTAGGAGTAATCCTAATCATAAAATCATTTTTTTAATACACATAAATATTTATTTCCAATAATATCACTTTCACATTTGTTTTATAAATAAAACCTAAAATAAACTATGTAAAACTAAATAAAATCTGAAACGTCTTTGAAACCACTGCACTGCCCCCTCTAGGATCACCGGTTGACCGGAGATTCGATTGAATAAATTATTTTCCTGTCCACGAACTAATATTTTAGCCAGCTTACTTTTCTAGCTTGTTAAGTTTCCCTCTAAGTAGGTACCTTATGATTCAAGTCACGCAAAATTATTTTACTCCGCCTACTGCATAGGTAACTTATGCTTCTGACCATTTAAAATAATTCCCAACAGTCTTCTGTGCATCTTCTAATTCCAATTACACATATATATTTTAACCAGCCAATTGCGCACCTTATGTTTCTAGCTAGCTCCAGATCCTCGAGCGACTCCAGCTCAGGTACCCTGCACCAATGCTTGACGTCAGCCGCCATAAAAAGCTGCGCGTACGCATGGAAGCCGCATGGGATCACCGCGGGCAGCAGGATGAAGTATATAACCAGCTTCTGGTAGCGGCCGAATTCACCCACGTCCTCGAGGATCGCGTCAAAATCCATTTCGACCCTATTGACCAGGAAAAAATATTTGATTGACAAAGCTGACTAGTACAAAGTCCAAAGGCAAGAATGAAACGAGGCAACCAGAAATGCATTGTCATTTGAATTTGTTATTTGCGCCAAACCCTTAAACATTTAAAATTTTCCATTTTCCCATTTTAAAGTTGCGATACATTCTTTGCGGACTGTTGCAAAAAACCCAAGCTGGTTAGTGAAATGATTTTATTTTTCCTGTAATACTTGCAACACAAATCTTAATTAATTTAGATTTTTTGTTACATGCAAACTCCGGAAAAGTATATTGTTTTTAAACTATTTTACGTTATGTAAAAACTGCGCATCTTAAAAAAAAAAAATCTTGTCTATGCAAATAAATACATCTACATTTAATAGACGAAAATATATGCCTTTTGATTGATTGATTTTTTTTTATTTTTTTTTTATTTAATTGGAAAACCAGCCGTTGTAAATACTAAATAGTTATCAAATTGGTTGACATAAAAGTCAGTCATAACAGGTTTCCACAGATAAGTTTTATACAAACAAGGGTGCAAAATGCAGCAAACTATACCTAAAAATTAAGTTTACCTAGCATGCAGCAGTTTATACGGACATTGCCATAATTATATTTAGTAGAATAGTTGTTAATAACATTAATATTTACCAAAGAAACTCGACTGTAGAGTCGTGTCACTGGACGTTATGTTTCTAATCCAACTAGTTATGAGTGATGTCTGTCCATACGAGTCGGACCAACTAACTGCCGCGATGTACAAATAAGCAGCTTACCTATACTTGGGACCCTAAACGCTACCGGTTACATCTACAGCGGGATAACATAATATTATTTTAATTATTTTTTAAGTCTGCTCTACATTAAAACCTGATATTTCCCTAAACTTGTGTAGGTATAGGGTAGTCTATAGTGTAACGGAACTAAAAACTCAGAAGTCAGTGTTGGGAATACCAATCAACTTTTTTCGGCTAACAAGCTGCTTCGATGCGGAAGGCTCTAACAATTATTACTCATCTCACATGAAGCCTATTTCGGGTTCCGTTTCAGTGGGACCGATTTCGATTTTTACGAAACTTTAATTCTTTCAAATATAAAGTATATTTGATTACCTTTATCAGGGCCGGTAACAGATTGATGATGACAATGATGATGATGACTTTTTATTGAGTTCAATACAAAACTCTTGATTCCATCTTACTACTTACGTATATCAAGCAGCCCCAACTGTAAATTAAATGTAAGATCGAATTTCGAGTCCGAGTAATGTTGCATTAGCTGCTGTCTAAAAGACAAATGGTGTTAGTTCGGAAAATTGACTAAAGTAAAATATGTAAAGTCTATAATGAACAATTTGTCTCTCTTCCTTTTGATTTTTTTCAAGTTTTTGTTTGTAAAGTGCATCTCTGCATGTTTCCGGAGTGATGTGCGTTTTAAAATATCACTTACTATGAAAATACATCCACACATCCCCATCTAGCCCCAAAGTAAGCGTAGCTTGTGTTATGGGTACTAAGATGACTGATGAATATTTTTTATGAATAATATATATAAATACTTATAATATACAGATAAACACCCAGACACTGATAAACATTCACGTTCATCACACAAACACTTTCCAGTCGTGGGAATCGAACCCACGGCCTTGGACTCAGAAAGCAGGGTCGCTGCCCACTGCGCCAGTCGGCCGTCAAACGGTGAAGGAAAACAACGTGAGGAAATCTACATGCCTGACAGTTCCCCATAATGTTCTCATAAAACGAAGTCTACCAATCCACACTTGGCGAGTTGGAAAACATCGTGATGAAGCCTCCATCCCCAGAATCCTCAATAATGTTGTTTTTCTTTTTGATAATAATTGACGGACCTAGCAAATGGTTCCACCTGATTGTAAGTGGGAAGCCGTCATCTATAAACAGAGCAATACTTCACAGGGCATGCAAGGAGCACATCCTGCAACACACCGCCCTGTGTCCATCAATTTGGAGAGTAGGTGTAAAGCCTTATGTACTGTAATTACACCGGCAACCACGCCCTTCAGACCGGAAAACCGCATTGCAACAATGCTGCTCAGCGGCAGAAATAAGCAAGCACTGTCCCAAAAAGCTACTACATACAAAAATATATCTCACATCTCTGACCATATTATTGCTTAAGCAAAATACAAACTGTTATAAAACAGCCCTGTATAAAGATAGGTCAAGTATACTCCATTGTTGTAAATTATATCAATCAACTGAGGGTTACCCATACTTTCATCCGCTATTCCGTCCAATATATCTCGACTCACCGCATCGCATCGTCCACCCGTGCTATTAAATCGTTAACTGGGCATATAAGGGTTGTAGCGTGATATTAAAATAATACGGAGCATCTAAAAAACATCTTCCTAACTGGGTAATTAAATACAAAAAAAGGTTTTTTCAAATTCGGCTGGTTGTACCAGAGATAAGCATGTTGCAGACAAAAAAGCAAAAAAACTTCAACTTTATAATTATAATTAGATATTGATATGTACATCTATGAGCAATAAAGATAATTAAACGTGTGTGTACACGCGTTAGAAGTTGTACTTCTTTAGCGTAACGAGATGAAAATCTTTTCGAAAATTTTATCTTTCGCCTTATTTTACGTTTGTAGAAAAAAACCAAGCGAACAATAGAAGAAAGGTATTTAATACACTGAAAGTTTTATTATTACGCGTTATCTAGTTACCTCATTATCAGACAACCAAGTTTCACTCGA